>NW_027254966.1:0-156976 GCF_042242105.1 Pempheris klunzingeri
CCAAAAAGAGGCAGTTTGGTGTCGGCTCCAAAAACGGAAATTTCCTTGACCCCGCGGTCAAGGTTTTTTTCAATCCCCCCTCCTCCACTGTTTTGGCTGACAGCTGTTTGGCTGACAACAGTTTGCTGGCCAATTTACCACATTAAAAGTGATCAATACCTGTTTTCCAACGGGTTTGGAGGCGGATCAGACCAAAGAGAGGCAGTTGGTGTCGGCTCCAAAAACGGAAATTTCCTTGACCCCGCGGTCAAGGTTTTTTTCAAATCCCCCCTCCTCCACTGTTTTGGCTGACAGCTGTTTGCTGGCCGATTTACCACATTAAAAGTGATCAATACCTGTTTTCCAACGGGTTTGGAGGCGGATCAGACCAAAGAGAGGCAGTTTGGTGTCGGCTCCAAAAACGGAAATTTCCTTGACCCCGCGGTCAAGGTTTTTTTCAAATCCCCCCCTCCTCCACTGTTTTGGCTGACAGCTGTTTGCTGGCCGATTTACCACATTAAAAGTGATCAATACCTGTTTTCCAACGGGTTTGGAGGCGGATCAGACCAAAGAGAGGCAGTTTGGTGTCGGCTCCAAAACGGAAATTTCCTTGACCCCGCGGTCAAGGTTTTTTTCAAATCCCCCCTCCTCCACTGTTTTGGCTGACAGCTGTTTGCTGGCCGATTTACCACATTAAAAGTGATCAATACCTGTTTTCCAACGGGTTTGGAGGCGGATCAGACCAAAGAGAGGCAGTTTGGTGTCGGCTCCAAAAACGGAAATTTCCTTGACCCCGCGGTCAAGGTTTTTTTCAAATCCCCCCTCCTCCACTGTTTTGGCTGACAGCTGTTTGCTGGGCCGATTTACCACATTAAAAGTGATCAATACCTGTTTTCCAACGGGTTTGGAGGCGGATCAGACCAAAGAGAGGCAGTTTGGTGTCGGCTCCAAAAACGGAATTTCCTTGACCCCGCGGTCAAGGTTTTTTTCAAATCCCCCCTCCTCCACTGTTTTGGCTGACAGCTGTTTGCTGGCCGATTTACCACATTAAAAGTGATCAATACCTGTTTTCCAACGGGTTTGGAGGCGGATCAGACCAAAGAGAGGCAGTTTGGTGTCGGCTCCAAAAACGGAAATTTCCTTGACCCCGCGGTCAAGGTTTTTTTCAAATCCCCCCTCCTCCACTGTTTTGGCTGACAGCTGTTTGCTGGCCGATTTACCACATTAAAAGTGATCAATACCTGTTTTCCAACGGGTTTGGAGGCGGATCAGACCAAAGAGAGGCAGTTTGGTGTCGGCTCCAAAAACGGAATTTCCTTGACCCCGCGGTCAAGGTTTTTTTTCAAATCCCCCCTCCTCCACTGTTTTGGCTGACAGCTGTTTGCTGGCCGATTTACCACATTAAAAGTGATCAATACCTGTTTTCCAACGGGTTTGGAGGCGGATCAGACCAAAGAGAGGCAGTTTGGTGTCGGCTCCAAAAACGGAAATTTCCTTGACCCCGCGGTCAAGGTTTTTTTTCAAATCCCCCCTCCTCCACTGTTTTGGCTGACAGCTGTTTGGCTAAGTTGCTGGCCGATTTACCACATTAAAAGTGATCAATACCTGTTTTCCAACGGGTTTGGAGGCGGATCAGACCAAAGAGAGGCAGTTTGGTGTCGGCTCCAAAAACGGAAATTTCCTTGACCCCGCGGTCAAGGTTTTTTTCAAATCCCCCCTCCTCCACTGTTTTGGCTGACAGCTGTTTGCTGGCCGATTTACCACATTAAAAGTGATCAATACCTGTTTTCCAACGGGTTTGGAGGCGGATCAGACCAAAGAGAGGCAGTTTGGTGTCGGCTCCAAAAACGGAAATTTCCTTGACCCCGCGGTCAAGGTTTTTTTTCAAATCCCCCCTCCTCCACTGTTTTGGCTGACAGCTGTTTGCTGGCCGATTTACCACATTAAAAGTGATCAATACCTGTTTTCCAACGGGTTTGGAGGCGGATCAGACCAAGAGAGGCAGTTTGGTGTCGGCTCCAAAAACGGAAATTTCCTTGACCCCGCGGTCAAGGTTTTTTTCAAATCCCCCCTCCTCCACTGTTTTGGCTGACAGCTGTTTGCTGGCCGATTTACCACATTAAAAGTGATCAATACCTGTTTTCCAACGGGTTTGGAGGCGGATCAGACCAAAGAGAGGCAGTTTGGTGTCGGCTCCAAAAACGGAAATTTCCTTGACCCCGCGGTCAAGGTTTTTTTCAAATCCCCCCTCCTCCACTGTTTTTGGCTGACAGCTGTTTGCTGGCCGATTTACCACATTAAAAGTGATCAATACCTGTTTTCCAACGGGTTTGGAGGCGGATCAGACCAAAGAGAGGCAGTTTGGTGTCGGCTCCAAAAACGGGAAATTTCCTTGACCCCGCGGTCAAGGTTTTTTTCAAATCCCCCCTCCTCCACTGTTTTGGCTGACAGCTGTTTGCTGGCCGATTTACCACATTAAAGTGATCAATACCTGTTTTCAACGGGTTTGGAGGCGGATCAGACCAAAGAGAGGCAGTTTGGTGTCGGCTCCAAAAACGGAAATTTCCTTGACCCCGCGGTCAAGGTTTTTTTCAAATCCCCCCTCCTCCACTGTTTTGGCTGACAGCTGTTTGCTGGCCGATTTACCACATTAAAAGTGATCAATACCTGTTTTCCAACGGGTTTGGAGGCGGATCAGACCAAAAAGAGGCAGTTTGGTGTCGGCTCCAAAAACGGGAATTTCCTTGACCCCGCGGTCAAGGTTTTTTTCAAATCCCCCCTCCTCCACTGTTTTGGCTGACAGCTGTTTGCTGGGCGATTTACCACATTAAAAGTGATCAATACCTGTTTTCCAATGGGTTTGGAGGCGGATCAGACCAATGAGAGGCAGTTTGGTGTCGGCTCCAAAAACGGAAATTTCCTTGACCCCGCGGTCAAGGTTTTTTTCAAATCCCCCCTCCTCCACTGATTTGGCTGACAGCTGTTTTGGCTGACAGCTGTTTGCTGGCCGATTTACCACATTAAAAGTGATCAATACCTGTTTTCCAACGGGTTTGGAGGTGGATCAGACCAAAGAGAGGCAGTTTGGTGTCGGCTCCAAAAACGGAAATTTCCTTGACCCCGCGGTCAAGGTTTTTTTCAAATCCCCCCTCCTCCACTGTTTTGGCTGACAGCTGTTTGCTGGCCGATTTACCACATTAAAAGTGATCAATACCTGTTTTCCAACGGGTTTGGAGGCGGATCAGACCAAAGAGAGGCAGTTTGGTGTCGGCACCAAAAACGGAAATTTCCTTGACCCCGCGGTCAAGGTTTTTTTCAAATCCCCCCTCCTCCACTGTTTTGGCTGACAGCTGTTTGCTGGCCGATTTACCACATTAAAAGTGATCAATACCTGTTTTCCAACGGGTTTGGAGGCGGATCAGACCAAAGAGAGGCAGTTTGGTGTCGGCTCCAAAAACGGGAATTTCCTTGACCCCGCGGTCAAGGTTTTTTTCAAATCCCCCCTCCTCCACTGTTTTGGCTGACAGCTGTTTGCTGGGCGATTTACCACATTGAAAGTGATCAATACCTGTTTTCCAACGGGTTTGGAGGCGGATCAGACCAAAGAGAGGCAGTTTGGTGTCGGCTCCAAAAACGGAAATTTCCTTGACCCCGCGGTCAAGGTTTTTTTCAAATCCCCCCTCCTCCACTGTTTTGGCTGACAGCTGTTTGCTGGCCGATTTACCACATTAAAGTGATCAATACCTGTTTTCCAACGGGTTTGGAGGCGGATCAGACCAAAGAGAGGCAGTTTGGTGTCGGCTCCAAAAACGGGAATTTCCTTGACCCCGCGGTCAAGGTTTTTTTCAAATCCCCCCTCCTCCACTGTTTTGGCTGACAGCTGTTTGCTGGGCGATTTACCACATTAAAAGTGATCAATACCTGTTTTCCAACGGGTTTGGAGGCGGATCAGACCAATGAGAGGCAGTTTGGTGTCGGCTCCAAAAACGGAAATTTCCTTGACCCCGCGGTCAAGGTTTTTTTCAAATCCCCCCTCCTCCACTGTTTTGGCTGACAGCTGTTTGCTGGCCGATTTACCACATTAAAAGTGATCAATACCTGTTTTCCAACGGGTTTGGAGGCGGATCAGACCAAAAAGAGGCAGTTTGGTGTCGGCTCCAAAAACGGAAATTTCCTTGACCCCGCGGTCAAGGTTTTTTTCAAATCCCCCCTCCTCCACTGTTTTGGCTGACAGCTGTTTTGGCTGACAGCTGTTTGCTGGCCGATTTACCACATTAAAAGTGATCAATACCTGTTTTCCAACGGGTTTGGAGGCGGATCAGACCAAAAAGAGGCAGTTTGGTGTCGGCTCCAAAGACGGAAACTTCCTTGACCCCGCGGTCAAGGTTTTTTTCAAATCCCTCCTCCTCCACTGTTTTGGCTGACAGCTGTTTGCTGGCCGATTTACCACATTAAAAGTGATCAATACCTGTTTTCCAACGGGTTTGGAGGCGGATCAGACCAAAGAGAGGCAGTTTGGTGTCGGCTCCAAAAACGGAAATTTCCTTGACCCCGCGGTCAAGGTTTTTTTCAAATCCCCCCTCCTCCACTGTTTTGGCTGACAGCTGTTTGCTGGCCGATTTACCACATTAAAAGTGATCAATACCTGTTTTCCAACGGGTTTGGAGGCGGATCAGACCAAAAAGAGGCAGTTTGGTGTCGGCTCCAAAAACGGAAATTTCCTTGACCCCGCGGTCAAGGTTTTTTTCAAATCCCCCCTCCTCCACTGTTTTGGCTGACAGCTGTTTGCTGGCCGATTTACCACATTAAAAGTGATCAATACCTGTTTTCCAACGGGTTTGGAGGCGGATCAGACCAAAAAGAGGCAGTTTGGTGTCGGCTCCAAAAGCGGAAATTTCCTTGACCCCGCGGTCAAGGTTTTTTTCAAATCCCCCCTCCTCCACTGTTTTGGCTGACAGCTGTTTGCTGGCCGATTTACCACATTAAAAGTGATCAATACCTGTTTTCCAACGGGTTTGGAATCGGGTTTGGAATCCCCCCTCCTCCACTGTTTTGGCTGACAGCTGTTTTGGCTGACAACAGTTTGCTGGCCGATTTACCACATTAAAAGTGATCAATACCTGTTTTCCAACGGGTTTGGAGGCGGATCAGACCAAAGAGAGGCAGTTTGGTGTCGGCTCCAAAAACGGAAATTTCCTTGACCCCGCGGTCAAGGTTTTTTTCAAATCCCCCCTCCTCCACTGTTTTGGCTGACAGCTGTTTGCTGGCCGATTTACCACATTAAAAGTGATCAATACCTGTTTTCCAACGGGTTTGGAGGCGGATCAGACCAAAGAGAGGCAGTTTGGTGTCGGCTCCAAAAACGGAAATTTCCTTGACCCCGCGGTCAAGGTTTTTTTCAAATCCCCCCTCCTCCACTGTTTTGGCTGACAGCTGTTTGCTGGCCGATTTACCACATTAAAAGTGATCAATACCTGTTTTCCAACGGGTTTGGAGGCGGATCAGACCAAAGAGAGGCAGTTTGGTGTCGGCTCCAAAAACGGAAATTTCCTTGACCCCGCGGTCAAGGTTTTTTTCAAATCCCCCCTCCTCCACTGTTTTGGCTGACAGCTGTTTGCTGGCCGATTTACCACATTAAAAGTGATCAATACCTGTTTTCCAACGGGTTTGGAGGCGGATCAGACCAAAGAGAGGCAGTTTGGTGTCGGCTCCAAAAACGGAAATTTCCTTGACCCCGCGGTCAAGGTTTTTTTCAAATCCCCCCTCCTCCACTGTTTTGGCTGACAGCTGTTTGCTGGCCGATTTACCACATTAAAAGTGATCAATACCTGTTTTCCAACGGGTTTGGAGGCGGATCAGACCAAAGAGAGGCAGTTTGGTGTCGGCTCCAAAAACGGGAATTTCCTTGACCCCGCGGTCAAGGTTTTTTTCAAATCCCCCCTCCTCCACTGTTTTGGCTGACAGCTGTTTGCTGGGCGATTTACCACATTGAAAGTGATCAATACCTGTTTTCCAACGGGTTTGGAGGCGGATCAGACCAAAGAGAGGCAGTTTGGTGTCGGCTCCAAAAACGGAAATTTCCTTGACCCCGCGGTCAAGGTTTTTTTCAAATCCCCCCTCCTCCACTGTTTTGGCTGACAGCTGTTTGCTGGCCGATTTACCACATTAAAAGTGATCAATACCTGTTTTCCAACGGGTTTGGAGGCGGATCAGACCAAAGAGAGGCAGTTTGGTGTCGGCTCCAAAAACGGGAATTTCCTTGACCCCGCGGTCAAGGTTTTTTTCAAATCCCCCCTCCTCCACTGTTTTGGCTGACAGCTGTTTGCTGGGCGATTTACCACATTAAAAGTGATCAATACCTGTTTTCCAACGGGTTTGGAGGCGGATCAGACCAATGAGAGGCAGTTTGGTGTCGGCTCCAAAAACGGAAATTTCCTTGACCCCGCGGTCAAGGTTTTTTTCAAATCCCCCCTCCTCCACTGTTTTGGCTGACAGCTGTTTGCTGGCCGATTTACCACATTAAAAGTGATCAATACCTGTTTTCCAACGGGTTTGGAGGCGGATCAGACCAAAAAGAGGCAGTTTGGTGTCGGCTCCAAAAACGGAAATTTCCTTGACCCCGCGGTCAAGGTTTTTTTCAAATCCCCCCTCCTCCACTGTTTTGGCTGACAGCTGTTTTGGCTGACAACAGTTTGCTGGCCAATTTACCACATTAAAAGTGATCAATACCTGTTTTCCAACGGGTTTGGAGGCGGATCAGACCAAAGAGAGGCAGTTTGGTGTCGGCTCCAAAAACGGAAATTTCCTTGACCCCGCGGTCAAGGTTTTTTTCAAATCCCCCCTCCTCCACTGTTTTGGCTGACAGCTGTTTGCTGGCCGATTTACCACATTAAAAGTGATCAATACCTGTTTTCCAACGGGTTTGGAGGCGGATCAGACCAAAGAGAGGCAGTTTGGTGTCGGCTCCAAAAACGGAAATTTCCTTGACCCCGCGGTCAAGGTTTTTTTCAAATCCCCCCTCCTCCACTGTTTTGGCTGACAGCTGTTTGCTGGCCGATTTACCACATTAAAAGTGATCAATACCTGTTTTCCAACGGGTTTGGAGGCGGATCAGACCAAAGAGAGGCAGTTTGGTGTCGGCTCCAAAAACGGAAATTTCCTTGACCCCGCGGTCAAGGTTTTTTTCAAATCCCCCCTCCTCCACTGTTTTGGCTGACAGCTGTTTGCTGGCCGATTTACCACATTAAAAGTGATCAATACCTGTTTTCCAACGGGTTTGGAGGCGGATCAGACCAAAGAGAGGCAGTTTGGTGTCGGCTCCAAAAACGGAAATTTCCTTGACCCCGCGGTCAAGGTTTTTTTCAAATCCCCCCTCCTCCACTGTTTTGGCTGACAGCTGTTTGCTGGCCGATTTACCACATTAAAAGTGATCAATACCTGTTTTCCAACGGGTTTGGAGGCGGATCAGACCAAAGAGAGGCAGTTTGGTGTCGGCTCCAAAAACGGGAATTTCCTTGACCCCGCGGTCAAGGTTTTTTTCAAATCCCCCCTCCTCCACTGTTTTGGCTGACAGCTGTTTGCTGGGCGATTTACCACATTGAAAGTGATCAATACCTGTTTTCCAACGGGTTTGGAGGCGGATCAGACCAAAGAGAGGCAGTTTGGTGTCGGCTCCAAAAACGGAAATTTCCTTGACCCCGCGGTCAAGGTTTTTTTCAAATCCCCCCTCCTCCACTGTTTTGGCTGACAGCTGTTTGCTGGCCGATTTACCACATTAAAAGTGATCAATACCTGTTTTCCAACGGGTTTGGAGGCGGATCAGACCAAAAAGAGGCAGTTTGGTGTCGGCTCCAAAAACGGGAATTTCCTTGACCCCGCGGTCAAGGTTTTTTTCAAATCCCCCCTCCTCCACTGTTTTGGCTGACAGCTGTTTGCTGGGCGATTTACCACATTAAAAGTGATCAATACCTGTTTTCCAACGGGTTTGGAGGCGGATCAGACCAATGAGAGGCAGTTTGGTGTCGGCTCCAAAAACGGAAATTTCCTTGACCCCGCGGTCAAGGTTTTTTTCAAATCCCCCCTCCTCCACTGATTTGGCTGACAGCTGTTTTGGCTGACAGCTGTTTGCTGGCCGATTTACCACATTAAAAGTGATCAATACCTGTTTTCCAACGGGTTTGGAGGCGGATCAGACCAAAGAGAGGCAGTTTGGTGTCGGCTCCAAAAACGGAAATTTCCTTGACCCCGCGGTCAAGGTTTTTTTCAAATCCCCCCTCCTCCACTGTTTTGGCTGACAGCTGTTTGCTGGCCGATTTACCACATTAAAAGTGATCAATACCTGTTTTCCAACGGGTTTGGAGGCGGATCAGACCAAAGAGAGGCAGTTTGGTGTCGGCTCCAAAAACGGAAATTTCCTTGACCCCGCGGTCAAGGTTTTTTTCAAATCCCCCCTCCTCCACTGTTTTGGCTGACAGCTGTTTGCTGGCCGATTTACCACATTAAAAGTGATCAATACCTGTTTTCCAACGGGTTTGGAGGCGGATCAGACCAAAGAGAGGCAGTTTGGTGTCGGCTCCAAAAACGGGAATTTCCTTGACCCCGCGGTCAAGGTTTTTTTCAAATCCCCCCTCCTCCACTGTTTTGGCTGACAGCTGTTTGCTGGGCGATTTACCACATTGAAAGTGATCAATACCTGTTTTCCAACGGGTTTGGAGGCGGATCAGACCAAAGAGAGGCAGTTTGGTGTCGGCTCCAAAAACGGAAATTTCCTTGACCCCGCGGTCAAGGTTTTTTTCAAATCCCCCCTCCTCCACTGTTTTGGCTGACAGCTGTTTGCTGGCCGATTTACCACATTAAAAGTGATCAATACCTGTTTTCCAACGGGTTTGGAGGCGGATCAGACCAAAGAGAGGCAGTTTGGTGTCGGCTCCAAAAACGGGAATTTCCTTGACCCCGCGGTCAAGGTTTTTTTCAAATCCCCCCTCCTCCACTGTTTTGGCTGACAGCTGTTTGCTGGGCGATTTACCACATTAAAAGTGATCAATACCTGTTTTCCAACGGGTTTGGAGGCGGATCAGACCAATGAGAGGCAGTTTGGTGTCGGCTCCAAAAACGGAAATTTCCTTGACCCCGCGGTCAAGGTTTTTTTCAAATCCCCCCTCCTCCACTGTTTTGGCTGACAGCTGTTTTGGCTGACAACAGTTTGCTGGCCGATTTACCACATTAAAAGTGATCAATACCTGTTTTCCAACGGGTTTGGAGGCGGATCAGACCAAAGAGAGGCAGTTTGGTGTCGGCTCCAAAAACGGAAATTTCCTTGACCCCGCGGTCAAGGTTTTTTTCAAATCCCCCCTCCTCCACTGTTTTGGCTGACAGCTGTTTGCTGGCCGATTTACCACATTAAAAGTGATCAATACCTGTTTTCCAACGGGTTTGGAGGCGGATCAGACCAAAGAGAGGCAGTTTGGTGTCGGCTCCAAAAACGGAAATTTCCTTGACCCCGCGGTCAAGGTTTTTTTCAAATCCCCCCTCCTCCACTGTTTTGGCTGACAGCTGTTTGCTGGCCGATTTACCACATTAAAAGTGATCAATACCTGTTTTCCAACGGGTTTGGAGGCGGATCAGACCAAAGAGAGGCAGTTTGGTGTCGGCTCCAAAAACGGAAATTTCCTTGACCCCGCGGTCAAGGTTTTTTTCAAATCCCCCCTCCTCCACTGTTTTGGCTGACAGCTGTTTGCTGGCCGATTTACCACATTAAAAGTGATCAATACCTGTTTTCCAACGGGTTTGGAGGCGGATCAGACCAAAGAGAGGCAGTTTGGTGTCGGCTCCAAAAACGGAAATTTCCTTGACCCCGCGGTCAAGGTTTTTTTCAAATCCCCCCTCCTCCACTGTTTTGGCTGACAGCTGTTTGCTGGCCGATTTACCACATTAAAAGTGATCAATACCTGTTTTCCAACGGGTTTGGAGGCGGATCAGACCAAAGAGAGGCAGTTTGGTGTCGGCTCCAAAAACGGGAATTTCCTTGACCCCGCGGTCAAGGTTTTTTTCAAATCCCCCCTCCTCCACTGTTTTGGCTGACAGCTGTTTGCTGGGCGATTTACCACATTGAAAGTGATCAATACCTGTTTTCCAACGGGTTTGGAGGCGGATCAGACCAAAGAGAGGCAGTTTGGTGTCGGCTCCAAAAACGGAAATTTCCTTGACCCCGCGGTCAAGGTTTTTTTCAAATCCCCCCTCCTCCACTGTTTTGGCTGACAGCTGTTTGCTGGCCGATTTACCACATTAAAAGTGATCAATACCTGTTTTCCAACGGGTTTGGAGGCGGATCAGACCAAAAAGAGGCAGTTTGGTGTCGGCTCCAAAAACGGGAATTTCCTTGACCCCGCGGTCAAGGTTTTTTTCAAATCCCCCCTCCTCCACTGTTTTGGCTGACAGCTGTTTGCTGGGCGATTTACCACATTAAAAGTGATCAATACCTGTTTTCCAACGGGTTTGGAGGCGGATCAGACCAATGAGAGGCAGTTTGGTGTCGGCTCCAAAAACGGAAATTTCCTTGACCCCGCGGTCAAGGTTTTTTTCAAATCCCCCCTCCTCCACTGTTTTGGCTGACAGCTGTTTGCTGGCCGATTTACCACATTAAAAGTGATCAATACCTGTTTTCCAACGGGTTTGGAGGCGGATCAGACCAAAAAGAGGCAGTTTGGTGTCGGCTCCAAAAACGGAAATTTCCTTGACCCCGCGGTCAAGGTTTTTTTCAAATCCCCCCTCCTCCACTGTTTTGGCTGACAGCTGTTTGCTGGGCGATTTACCACATTAAAAGTGATCAATACCTGTTTTCCAACGGGTTTGGAGGCGGATCAGACCAATGAGAGGCAGTTTGGTGTCGGCTCCAAAAACGGAAATTTCCTTGACCCCGCGGTCAAGGTTTTTTTCAAATCCCCCCTCCTCCACTGTTTTGGCTGACAGCTGTTTGCTGGCCGATTTACCACATTAAAAGTGATCAATACCTGTTTTCCAACGGGTTTGGAGGCGGATCAGACCAAAAAGAGGCAGTTTGGTGTCGGCTCCAAAAACGGAAATTTCCTTGACCCCGCGGTCAAGGTTTTTTTCAAATCCCCCCTCCTCCACTGTTTTGGCTGACAGCTGTTTGCTGGCCGATTTACCACATTGAAAGTGATCAATACCTGTTTTCCAACGGGTTTGGAGGCTGATCAGACCAAAGAGAGGCAGTTTGGTGTCGGCTCCAAAAACGGAAATTTCCTTGACCCCGCGGTCAAGGTTTTTTTCAAATCCCCCCTCCTCCACTGTTTTGGCTGACAGCTGTTTGCTGGCCGATTTACCACATTAAAAGTGATCAATACCTGTTTTCCAACGGGTTTGGAGGCGGATCAGACCAAAGAGAGGCAGTTTGGTGTCGGCTCCAAAAACGGAAATTTCCTTGACCCCCGCGGTCAAGGTTTTTTTCAAATCCCCCCTCCTCCACTGTTTTGGCTGACAGCTGTTTTGGCTGACAGCTTTTTGCTGGCCGATTTACCACATTAAAAGTGATCAATACCTGTTTTCCAACGGGTTTGGAGGCGGATCAGACCAAAAAGAGGCAGTTTGGTGTCGGCTCCAAAAACGGAAATTTCCTTGACCCCGCGGTCAAGGTTTTTTTCAAATCCCCCCTCCTCCACTGTTTTGGCTGACAGCTGTTTTGGCTGACAGCTTTTTGCTGGCCGATTTACCACATTAAAAGTGATCAATACCTGTTTTCCAACGGGTTTGGAGGCGGATCAGACCAAAGAGAGGCAGTTTGGTGTCGGCTCCAAAAACGGAAATTTCCTTGACCCCGCGGTCAAGGTTTTTTTCAAATCCCCCCTCCTCCACTGTTTTGGCTGACAGCTGTTTGCTGGGCGATTTACCACATTAAAAGTGATCAATACCTGTTTTCCAACGGGTTTGGAGGCGGATCAGACCAATGAGAGGCAGTTTGGTGTCGGCTCCAAAAACGGAAATTTCCTTGACCCCGCGGTCAAGGTTTTTTTCAAATCCCCCCTCCTCCACTGATTTGGCTGACAGCTGTTTTGGCTGACAGCTGTTTGCTGGCCGATTTACCACATTAAAAGTGATCAATACCTGTTTTCCAACGGGTTTGGAGGCGGATCAGACCAAAGAGAGGCAGTTTGGTGTCGGCTCCAAAAACGGAAATTTCCTTGACCCCGCGGTCAAGGTTTTTTTCAAATCCCCCCTCCTCCACTGTTTTGGCTGACAGCTGTTTGCTGGCCGATTTACCACATTAAAAGTGATCAATACCTGTTTTCCAACGGGTTTGGAGGCGGATCAGACCAAAGAGAGGCAGTTTGGTGTCGGCTCCAAAAACGGAAATTTCCTTGACCCCGCGGTCAAGGTTTTTTTCAAATCCCCCCTCCTCCACTGTTTTGGCTGACAGCTGTTTGCTGGCCGATTTACCACATTAAAAGTGATCAATACCTGTTTTCCAACGGGTTTGGAGGCGGATCAGACCAAAGAGAGGCAGTTTGGTGTCGGCTCCAAAAACGGAAATTTCCTTGACCCCGCGGTCAAGGTTTTTTTCAAATCCCCCCTCCTCCACTGTTTTGGCTGACAGCTGTTTGCTGGGCGATTTACCACATTGAAAGTGATCAATACCTGTTTTCCAACGGGTTTGGAGGCGGATCAGACCAAAGAGAGGCAGTTTGGTGTCGGCTCCAAAAACGGAAATTTCCTTGACCCCGCGGTCAAGGTTTTTTTCAAATCCCCCCTCCTCCACTGTTTTGGCTGACAGCTGTTTGCTGGCCGATTTACCACATTAAAAGTGATCAATACCTGTTTTCCAACGGGTTTGGAGGCGGATCAGACCAAAGAGAGGCAGTTTGGTGTCGGCTCCAAAAACGGGAATTTCCTTGACCCCGCGGTCAAGGTTTTTTTCAAATCCCCCCTCCTCCACTGTTTTGGCTGACAGCTGTTTGCTGGGCGATTTACCACATTAAAAGTGATCAATACCTGTTTTCCAACGGGTTTGGAGGCGGATCAGACCAATGAGAGGCAGTTTGGTGTCGGCTCCAAAAACGGAAATTTCCTTGACCCCGCGGTCAAGGTTTTTTTCAAATCCCCCCTCCTCCACTGTTTTGGCTGACAGCTGTTTTGGCTGACAACAGTTTGCTGGCCGATTTACCACATTAAAAGTGATCAATACCTGTTTTCCAACGGGTTTGGAGGCGGATCAGACCAAAGAGAGGCAGTTTGGTGTCGGCTCCAAAAACGGAAATTTCCTTGACCCCGCGGTCAAGGTTTTTTTCAAATCCCCCCTCCTCCACTGTTTTGGCTGACAGCTGTTTGCTGGCCGATTTACCACATTAAAAGTGATCAATACCTGTTTTCCAACGGGTTTGGAGGCGGATCAGACCAAAGAGAGGCAGTTTGGTGTCGGCTCCAAAAACGGAAATTTCCTTGACCCCGCGGTCAAGGTTTTTTTCAAATCCCCCCTCCTCCACTGTTTTGGCTGACAGCTGTTTGCTGGCCGATTTACCACATTAAAAGTGATCAATACCTGTTTTCCAACGGGTTTGGAGGCGGATCAGACCAAAGAGAGGCAGTTTGGTGTCGGCTCCAAAAACGGAAATTTCCTTGACCCCGCGGTCAAGGTTTTTTTCAAATCCCCCCTCCTCCACTGTTTTGGCTGACAGCTGTTTGCTGGCCGATTTACCACATTAAAAGTGATCAATACCTGTTTTCCAACGGGTTTGGAGGCGGATCAGACCAAAGAGAGGCAGTTTGGTGTCGGCTCCAAAAACGGAAATTTCCTTGACCCCGCGGTCAAGGTTTTTTTCAAATCCCCCCTCCTCCACTGTTTTGGCTGACAGCTGTTTGCTGGCCGATTTACCACATTAAAAGTGATCAATACCTGTTTTCCAACGGGTTTGGAGGCGGATCAGACCAAAGAGAGGCAGTTTGGTGTCGGCTCCAAAAACGGGAATTTCCTTGACCCCGCGGTCAAGGTTTTTTTCAAATCCCCCCTCCTCCACTGTTTTGGCTGACAGCTGTTTGCTGGGCGATTTACCACATTGAAAGTGATCAATACCTGTTTTCCAACGGGTTTGGAGGCGGATCAGACCAAAGAGAGGCAGTTTGGTGTCGGCTCCAAAAACGGAAATTTCCTTGACCCCGCGGTCAAGGTTTTTTTCAAATCCCCCCTCCTCCACTGTTTTGGCTGACAGCTGTTTGCTGGCCGATTTACCACATTAAAAGTGATCAATACCTGTTTTCCAACGGGTTTGGAGGCGGATCAGACCAAAAAGAGGCAGTTTGGTGTCGGCTCCAAAAACGGGAATTTCCTTGACCCCGCGGTCAAGGTTTTTTTCAAATCCCCCCTCCTCCACTGTTTTGGCTGACAGCTGTTTGCTGGGCGATTTACCACATTAAAAGTGATCAATACCTGTTTTCCAACGGGTTTGGAGGCGGATCAGACCAATGAGAGGCAGTTTGGTGTCGGCTCCAAAAACGGAAATTTCCTTGACCCCGCGGTCAAGGTTTTTTTCAAATCCCCCCTCCTCCACTGTTTTGGCTGACAGCTGTTTGCTGGCCGATTTACCACATTAAAAGTGATCAATACCTGTTTTCCAACGGGTTTGGAGGCGGATCAGACCAAAAAGAGGCAGTTTGGTGTCGGCTCCAAAAACGGAAATTTCCTTGACCCCGCGGTCAAGGTTTTTTTCAAATCCCCCCTCCTCCACTGTTTTGGCTGACAGCTGTTTGCTGGGCGATTTACCACATTAAAAGTGATCAATACCTGTTTTCCAACGGGTTTGGAGGCGGATCAGACCAATGAGAGGCAGTTTGGTGTCGGCTCCAAAAACGGAAATTTCCTTGACCCCGCGGTCAAGGTTTTTTTCAAATCCCCCCTCCTCCACTGTTTTGGCTGACAGCTGTTTGCTGGCCGATTTACCACATTAAAAGTGATCAATACCTGTTTTCCAACGGGTTTGGAGGCGGATCAGACCAAAAAGAGGCAGTTTGGTGTCGGCTCCAAAAACGGAAATTTCCTTGACCCCGCGGTCAAGGTTTTTTTCAAATCCCCCCTCCTCCACTGTTTTGGCTGACAGCTGTTTGCTGGCCGATTTACCACATTGAAAGTGATCAATACCTGTTTTCCAACGGGTTTGGAGGCTGATCAGACCAAAGAGAGGCAGTTTGGTGTCGGCTCCAAAAACGGAAATTTCCTTGACCCCGCGGTCAAGGTTTTTTTCAAATCCCCCCTCCTCCACTGTTTTGGCTGACAGCTGTTTGCTGGCCGATTTACCACATTAAAAGTGATCAATACCTGTTTTCCAACGGGTTTGGAGGCGGATCAGACCAAAGAGAGGCAGTTTGGTGTCGGCTCCAAAAACGGAAATTTCCTTGACCCCCGCGGTCAAGGTTTTTTTCAAATCCCCCCTCCTCCACTGTTTTGGCTGACAGCTGTTTTGGCTGACAGCTTTTTGCTGGCCGATTTACCACATTAAAAGTGATCAATACCTGTTTTCCAACGGGTTTGGAGGCGGATCAGACCAAAAAGAGGCAGTTTGGTGTCGGCTCCAAAAACGGAAATTTCCTTGACCCCGCGGTCAAGGTTTTTTTCAAATCCCCCCTCCTCCACTGTTTTGGCTGACAGCTGTTTTGGCTGACAGCTTTTTGCTGGCCGATTTACCACATTAAAAGTGATCAATACCTGTTTTCCAACGGGTTTGGAGGCGGATCAGACCAAAGAGAGGCAGTTTGGTGTCGGCTCCAAAAACGGAAATTTCCTTGACCCCGCGGTCAAGGTTTTTTTCAAATCCCCCCTCCTCCACTGTTTTGGCTGACAGCTGTTTGCTGGCCAATTTACCACATTAAAAGTGATCAATACCTGTTTTCCAACGGGTTTGGAGGCGGATCAGACCAAAGAGACGCAGTTTGGTGTCGGCTCCAAAAACGGAAATTTCCTTGACCCTGCGGTCAAGGTTTTTTTCAAATCCCCCCTCCTCCACTGTTTTGGCTACCAGCTGTTTTGGCTGACAGCTGTTTGCTGGCCGATTTACCACATTAAAAGTGATCAATACCTGTTTTCCAACGGGTTTGGAGGCGGATCAGACCTCAAAGTGGCAGTTTGGTGTCGGCTCCAAAAACGGAAATTTCCTTGACCCCGCGGTCAAGGTTTTTTTCAAATCCCCCCTCCTCTACTGTTTTGGCTGACAGCTGTTTGCTGGCTGATTTACCACATTAAAAGTGATCAATACCTGTTTTCCAATGGGTTTGGAGGCGGATCAGACCAAAGAGAGGCAGTTTGGTGTCGGCTCCAAAAACGGAAATTTCCTTGACCCCGCGGTCAAGGTTTTTTTCAAATCCCCCCTCCTCCACTGTTTTGGCTGACAGCTGTTTGCTGGCCGATTTACCACATTAAAAGTGATCAATACCTGTTTTCCAACGGGTTTGGAGGCGGATCAGACCAAAGAGAGGCAGTTTGGTGTCGGCTCCAAAAACGGAAATTTCCTTGACCCCGCGGTCAAGGTTTTTTTCAAATCCCCCCTCCTCCACTGTTTTGGCTGACAGCTGTTTGCTGGCCGATTTACCACATTAAAAGTGATCAATACCTGTTTTCCAACGGGTTTGGAGGCGGATCAGACCAAAGAGAGGCAGTTTGGTGTCGGCTCCAAAAACGGAAATTTCCTTGACCCCGCGGTCAAGGTTTTTTTCAAATCCCCCCCCTCCTGACAGCTGTTTGCTGGGCGATTTACCACATTAAAAGTGATCAATACCTGTTTTCCAACGGGTTTGGAGGCGGATCAGACCAAAAAGAGGCAGTTTGGTGTCGGCTCCAAAAACGGAAATTTCCTTGACCCCGCGGTCAAGGTTTTTTTCAAATCCCCCCTCCTCCACTGTTTTGGCTGACAGCTGTTTGCTGGCCGATTTACCACATTAAAAGTGATCAATACCTGTTTTCCAACGGGTTTGGAGGCGGATCAGACCTCAAAGAGGCAGTTTGGTGTCGGCTCCAAAAACAGAAATTTCCTTGACCCCGCGGTCAAGGTTTTTTTCAAATCCCCCCTCCTCCACTGTTTTGGCTGACAGCTGTTTGCTGGCTGATTTACCACATTAAAAGTGATCAATACCTGTTTTCCAATGGGTTTGGAGGCGGATCAGACCAAAGAGAGGCAGTTTGGTGTCGGCTCCAAAAACGGAAATTTCCTTGACCCCGCGGTCAAGGTTTTTTTCAAATCCCCCCTCCTCCACTGTTTTGGCTGACAGCTGTTTGCTGGCCGATTTACCACATTAAAAGTGATCAATACCTGTTTTCCAATGGGTTTGGAGGCGGATCAGACCAAAGAGAGGCAGTTTGGTGTCGGCTCCAAAAACGGAAATTTCCTTGACCCCGCGGTCAAGGTTTTTTTCAAATCCCCCCTCCTCCACTGTTTTGGCTGACAGCTGTTTTGGCTGACAGCTGTTTGCTGGCCGATTTACCACATTAAAAGTGATCAATACCTGTTTTCCAACGGGTTTGGAGGCGGATCAGACCAAAGAGAGGCAGTTTGGTGTCGGCTCCAAAAACGGAAATTTCCTTGACCCCGCGGTCAAGGTTTTTTTCAAATCCCCCCTCCTCCACTGTTTTGGCTGACAGCTGTTTGCTGGCCGATTTACCACATTAAAACTGATCCGATTTACCACATTAAAAGTGATCAATACCTGTTTTCCAACGGGTTTGGAGGCGGATCAGACCAAAAAGAGGCAGTTTGGTGTCGGCTCCAAAAACGGAAATTTCCTTGACCCCGCGGTCAAGGTTTTTTTCAAATCCCCCCTCCTCCACTGTTTTGGCTGACAGCTGTTTGCTGGCCGATTTACCACATTAAAAGTGATCGATACCTGTTTTCCAACGGGTTTGGAGGCGGATCAGACCAAAGAGAGGCAGTTTGGTGTCGGCTCCAAAAACGGAAATTTCCTTGACCCGCGGTCAAGGTTTTTTTCAAATCCCCCCTCCTCCACTGTTTTGGCTGACAGCTGTTTGCTGGCCGATTTACCACATTAAAAGTGATCAATACCTGTTTTCCAACGGGTTTGGAGGCGGATCAGACCTGTTACAGACTTTGTCTTGAGGCCTGTGATAGTATTGACACCATCCGAGACATCCCTCATGCGACTCTCACTCAGCATCTGTTCCACCTTCCTCCTGTAGTTTTCCTTTGCCTCCTTCAGACATTGTTTCACCTCCCGCTGTGTTGATTTTATTGCCTCTCTGTCCTTGCTCCTGAAAGCCACCTTCTTCCTGTTAAGAACAGCTTTGACCTCTTGAGTCACCCAGGGTTTATTATTCGGGTAGCAGTGTACAGTCTTAACAGGGGAGGGTCCACGTCCAAACAGAAATTTAAGTAATCCGTCAGACAGTGTGTCTGCCCCTCTATGTCCTCACCATGTGCTTTCAGCAGCACATCCCAGTCCGTGGCTTCAAATCAGTCTCTCAGGGCGTCCTCCACTTCAGGAGACCACTTCCTGATAGAGCGTGTTGTAGTAGACTGTCTTTGCACCAGGGGAGTGTATTGTGACTGTAGGTGGATCAGGTTATGATCGGACTTTCCCAGAGGTGGAAGGGGGTTGGCTCTGTATGCATCCTTCACATTGGTGTACAGTAGATCAATTGTCCTGTTATTCCTCGTGGGACAGTCCACAACCTAATGGAAGGTAGTCAAGGTGGAGTCCAGGGCGGCATGATTATAATCCCCAGAGATGATAATGAACGCCTCAGGGTGTTGTGTCTGTAGCCTTGCTGTCACTGTGTGGATCTTCTCACAGGCTATGGTGGCATCGGCGCTCGGAGGGATGTAAACACAGAGTGCGATCACGTGACTGAACTCCCTCGGTAGATAGTATGGCCACAGACTAACGGCTAACAGTTCCAAATCTTTACAACACAAGACCTTTTTTTCGCAGTGACATGTCCCGGGCTACACCAGAGGTTGTTAATACATATGATTATCCCCCCACCTCTGCGTTTCCCGCAAGCGTTAGCGTCTCTGTCGGCTCTCACTGCAGTAAAGCCCGGCAGGTCCACATTAGCGTCTGGTATCAGTTGAGTTAGCCACATCTCTGTGGAGATGTACAAGCTGCTCTCTCTGTAAATCCGCTGATTGTTGAGTGCAGACAGCTCGTCAATCTTGTTTTGTAGCGAGTTCATATTTCCCTTTATGATGGTTATGGTTTGAAACGCCTCCGTTTGTCTGCCAGCTCAGCCTTTAGCTTAGCACCAGCCTTGCAGCCTCTGTAACTTCTCCTCAGTTCTGCCGGTATATTGTGTCGTGCTCCAGCTTTTGCCATTGTCTCTAAGGCCAGTAATTCCTCTCTTGAGTAAACAAGATGACCGACTCCTGATGGCATTTTAAAGTCAAAAAATAAACATTAGATGGAAGAAAAGGGAAAAAAACAAAAACAAACAAACACTCAGCAACTGGAGAGGCTGCCATTTCTACAGCGCCATGGCAACAGCTGGAGAAATTAGCTGGAGAAACTTCATCCAACTAATGTAATTCATCATCTTAACTATTCTGAGTGTTTTCTGGGCAAAAATGTAAGTCTATCAGTCCCTGGAAACACAATTCACCTCCTGTGTCCAAAATAAGCTTAAATCAGAATCAGAATTACTTTAATAATTCCCAGGGGGGAATTGCTTTTTGTTACACACAGCTTCAAAAGAATAAGAATAAGAATAAACTTCAAACACAAAGTAAAATATAAATATATAAAAGTATGAATAAAAAAAAGATGTATTAAAAATTATTATTACAAATTATTACACAGAGGTAAATTACTGCACCAGGTGAGTCCAGAGTCTTATAATAATCAAAATAATAACAATAATACCACTACTAATAATACTAATAATAATACTACTAATAAAAATATATAACAACATGCACACTCAAATAAAAGGAACTAGGGCATGTGTTTGTTCAATAAACTAGAACTATGTTCACCTTAAATGAATTAAGAGCGTTTATGTTCATTAAATGGTTCATTCATGTCTGTTGAACATGGATTAAAAAAAAACTATATGAATTAGCTTCACTCATGTCACTGGTACTGCCATATTTTTTAGTTGTCGGTTGTTTAATCTTTGAAAAGTGCAATTTTCGTGCTCTGTGTGGAAACTGCTGCCTTACCCGCCCCTTGCATCAAAACTAACTTGCAGCCAGGTAAACATGAGCTGCTCCGCCATGACAGATTCACATGTGTGCGCGTGTGTGCGTGTTTGTGCGAGTGCGCGCGTGTGAGAGAGAATGGGGGAACGGGGGAGTGACTGGACATAGTTGCAACTGTGGTAAATCATGTTTTGGCCACTTCGTTTGTCACACGGATTTGTTTAGAAGTTCTCTTTTTTCAATTTCATTGAAAAAAATTCTATATGTAGTGCATTCATTTATTCCTTTATAATATAAAGAATATTGTAGCACCTACTCATAATAGAGACATTTGTCCTGTTGTATTTGTTCTTTTAAAAACAATGTTTGGACTAATTTTTCAAAAATGTCTCTCTTTTTTCCTCCAGAAATACATCTCAAAAACAAGCATGCTCTGAAGATTTGTATGCACCTCCTCTACATTACATGGTAAGGTAATATATTTGTAACATTATTGTTTAGGTGTTAAAAAAATATCAAAGTTTACTCAAAAGAAAAACTAGACTTGAAAGAATTGACAATGAACTCAGACAATGTTGTCTATTTAAAAAAAATACTAAAATTAAATAACAATATACAAAAATACCATCATTATTAGATTAGTTGCCCCTCACCGACCAGTCTGTTGGGTCTTTGTATTGAGCATTCCTATTTCATTTCATCATTTGCTACTGTTTTTCTTTCTTCTTCTTTCAATGACCTGTATGTGGCAGTGCAAACATTGTACAACCAGGGAGAGTAGTGGGTACAAACTAATTAAACATTACAGACTACACCACCATTACGGACGAGGCCAACATTATGTGTGCATATATGTAAATTGTCCATGCACATTCAAGACATTGAGTGGACTTGCCACCCATGTCCATAAAGCTCATTCTTCTCAGCTTACACAGACAGCCTCTAACTCAGTGACGTTTAAATGTGAGTTATGTGAATGTGCTGAACTAGCCTTTGAGAGAGATTTTTTTGTTCATATTGGAACACACCTGCGAAGTAACGAGACGGTTAGTTGTGTGTTTTTTGGTTGTCCTTTCAAAACAAATGTTTACAGTACTTTTTACACACACAAAAAGAGGAAGCATCATCCACACACACTTAAAGATTTTAAAGCCAGTGTAGTTAGATTTGTGGACCTGGTTCGAGGGTCAGATACCGCTGATATTGTGAGGGCTGGCTGTTCTGCAGATGTGTCATGTGATGAAGTTGAAAATGAATCATTGACAGAAAATGATGGTGCTGTTGAAAACCTGCCAGAAGTAACTGAGCAGAAAATAGCATTAATATTGTTGAAATTGGAACATATTTTTCATATTCCAGCAAGAAGAGTTGATGAGTTATTGGAAGAGTTGCATTTTTTATTGAGTTCAGCTTGTGCACCTGTCACAAAGCATACAGTTACTGAAATTTTCAAAAGCCATAACCTCCATATTGGTCAGGCTGTCATTGAAGAACTTGACAATTCTGTGTGTGTTTCTAATCCTGTAGCTAAAATATTGGGAAAGTGTGGCCCTCTTGCCACTTCTTACAAAAGAAAAGAATACTACAAGCAAAATTTTAGGGTTATTGAGCCAGTTGAGTATTTTTTATCTGCAGACCAAAGACAGTCATTTCAGTACATTCCTTTGTTACAGTTCTTGCAGGAAATATTAAGTCACAAAACATTACTGGATAAAGTGATTGACGAACAAATAGCTCAAGAAAATAGAGAGGAATTGCATGGTGATCAGCGTGCTTACAGGTCTTTTCGAGATGGTGAGCATTATAAAACAAATAGTTTTCTAGCTGTTGGAGAATTGAGATTACCATAATCTCAAACCATAAGATGACACATTGACGAGACATTGACGAGTTCGAGATTTGTAATCCTCTTGGGACGTCACGCAAAAAGCATAAGCTTTGTGGTGTATATTGGGTCTTGGGGAATTTGCCTCCTGGCTCTCATTCTGCTCTGTCATCAATTTATTTGGCTGTGCTTTGTAAAAGTGAAGATGTGAGGACATTTGGGTTTGAACAAGTGTTGGATCCACTTTAGAAAGATCTCGTCATTTTGGAGCAACGTGGGGTGTTCATCAGTCAGTTGAATGAGTCTATAAAAGGGACTGTTAGTTGTGTAGTAGCTGACAACCTAGGTGGTCACGGGCTGGCATGTTTTGTGGAAAGTTTTTCTGCTGAATACATCTGTAGATTCTGCACAGCTAAGAAATCAGAAATTCAGTCATTGACTGCTGGTGTTTTTGAGCGTCGAACGCAGCAACTTCATGAAGCTCATTTGAAGCGTGCACTGGAAACACAGAGTGTATGCTGTGGAGTTAAAAGGGATTGTGTTTTGACTAAGAATCCTACCCATTTTCATGTCACTGCAGGATACCCTCCAGATTAAGCGCATGATCTGTTTGAGGGTATAATACCTGTGGAGCTTGCTCGTTGTTTTTCTATTTTGATCTGTAAAAAATATTTCACCTTAGAAAAACTGAACAATTTGATCCATAATTTTGAATACAAATGGGGAGATAAAACCAACAGGCCCCATGCAATACCCCAGACTTTCTCAGCAAAAAACAACATTGGTGGAAATGCACATGAGAATTGGTCTCTTCTTCGATTGCTGCCTCTGATTATTGGTCCACTTGTTCCAGAGGATGAACCTGCATGGCATGTTCTTTTGGATCTCAAGGACATAGTTGAGCTTTTCGTAGCCCCTGTCCACTCTGATGAGTCAATTTCATATCTTGAGTGGAAAATCAGTGAACATCGCCAGAGATACCAAGCACTTTTCCCAGAAAGCCGTCTTCTCCCTAAACATCATTATTTGGAACACTACACTGTTCTGATACGCCTCTTTGGGCCTCTTGTTCATAAAAGGACATTGAGATTTGAGGCAAAACATAGTTTCTTTAAAGAGATTGCTCGCCATACCAACTGTTTTAAAAACATTCCTCTCACACTGGCCAAAACGCACCAGCTCATAATTGCTTCTGACCTGTACTCTTCTGACCATGGGACACCTTTGGTAGTAACTTGTGTGTCATCAATACCAGTTGATGTTTTACAAATTGACGTTGCAATTGCTATTAAGCAAAGACTACCAGATGAGACTGATGTCCATATCACAAACAGTGTGTAACACAATGCTATCAAACACAACAAAGGAATGATTATTGTCCATGGTCAATTATTTGGTCTGCCCGAGTTTGCTGAAATTATGCAGATTTGTATTTTGCAAGGCAAGGTACATTTTATTGTGAAAAGGTTCTCTGCTTGGTATAGAGAGCACTTTAGAGCTTTTGAACTTGATATGTCACATGTGAGAGAGGTGGTTCTGATAGAGCATGGGGAACTGCTTGATGACTACCCGTTAGCTGCCTATTCAGTGGGAGGCCTGCAGTTGGTTACTCTGAAGAGACACATTAACTTACAAGGACAACGGGTCCACAGCCTGATGTGTATCAATTTTAGGCTCCTTGACACCAAACAAAGGTTGGGATCTAGTCTACCATAATAATTATGCTAAAAATTTCTGTAAAACTTGCAGTTTGCTATCACAACTGCAGAGTTCCTTCTTTAAACTACTGCCTTAAATGTTATATTTTGTCTAAATGGATTCCTTTTTTTCCCATCAGGATGACTCAATACACAAAAGAAGAGCATGTATCCTCCAGTCCTTGTGTATCTACTTGAACGAAGACCATGAAAAGCTCATAAAAGAATACATGATGAGTTACATACACAAAGTGAGACTAAGTACTTATAGAGTGTTGATGATTACTTTTGCACTTAAATTTTTGAAACTTGAGATGACAGGTCATGCAAGTCCTGAAAATGTGTTCTTTTTCTTTATGTGCTGCATCCAGGCGAGCCCTCCGTTCGACGAGCGCCTTGCCCAGTTGCTCGAGAAACACCCTCCTCTTGTTGCGCCTGCCGGGCATCCAGTCGGGGTTGAGCTCTCTCCAAATTACAAAGGCGTTGTAGGAGGACACATCGAGAATGTTGTGGAAGACGACGACGGGCCAACGCGCGGTCATCCTCCTGCAGCTGTAGGTGCCGACGACTTTGTCCAGGTTGTCCACACCGCCTTTGTTGGAGTTGTAGTCCAGGATGACGGAGGGTTTCTTGTCCGCGCGTGGAGCATGCTGAGCAGCAGCACGTCCTTGGGCAGGTAGGACACCAGCGCAGTGTCGTGCGTGAAGGCGAATTTGGAGGAGAGGAGCCGTCTCCCTCGGAGTGCGAGCAGGGCGTCCGGGAGCTCGGGTTTGTTCTTTCTGATCGTGCCGAGCATGGTGTTGTTCCTCTCGCGGAGGAGCCGCTGCGCGAGTTCGTAGGAAGTGAAGAAATTGACGCAGGTGAAGTTGTGACCCATCAGGCCCTCCGTCACCTTGAGCACCATGCGCGCTCCCTGTCCCTTTACTCCTCCTGCGCCACTGGCGGCGGCACTGGCGTGCTTCCCCGTGTAAACCTGCATTTTCCAAGCGTAGCTGGATCTGGCATCGCAGGCCACCCGCGACTTGATCCCGTATTTGGCAGGTTTGCTCGGCATATACTGTCGAAAGGGACAACGGCCTTGGGTATTGGTGGATCAGACCCCAGTGTGTCTGTGAAGAGAGAGACTCTAATGAGTACTCTAATGGAGTACTCTAATGGAGGTCCTGTGGCCCTAGTACAGAAGGTTACGGGACTTTCCAGAACATTCCAGAACATATGACTGTGGGCTTGTTGGTCTGTGTGTGTGTGTGTGTGTGTGTGTGTGGTTTATTGCTATACAGTTACGGTAGTGACGGGATGAAACACACACACATACACACACACACACACACACACACACACACACACACATACATACATACATGCATACATACATGCCAGAACATTCCAGAACCCTTTGGCTTGGTACGTGGCAGCAAGCCCGGTTTCTGTTGGTGCTGTGAGACAAGAGGAGGTGGTGGTGCCCAGACAGCAAATACTGAAATGGTGGTTTTCTTGCTTTTCTCACTAAACTAAGGCTGTTTGTGACACTTGACTTGAAAACTACTCTGCCTCAGCTGCCAAGTTGAAATTTCTTCATTGTGTCCTTTCATCATGTTAAAACAAACACCTCAGGCCACTTTGAAGCACGCTTCACCAAGTATTTCTTCCCAGACAGCAAATACTGAAATGGTGGTTTTCTTGCTTTTCTCACTAAACTAAGGCCGTTTGTGACATTTGACTTGAAAACTACTCTGCCTCAGCTGCCAAGTTGAAATTTCATCATTGTGTCCTTTCATCATGTCAAAACAAACACCTCAGGGCACTTTGAAGCACGCTTCACCAAGTATTTGATGTCCAGACAGCAAATACTGAAATGGTGGTTTTCTTGCTTTTCTCACTAAACTAAGGCCGTTTGTGACATTTGACTTGAAAACTGTTGTGTATTGATACCCAGCGTTATCCCTTTAACATATAGTCACACCCCCCCTTGTGTTGTGTTGACGTCATTGTTATCCATCCTGAGTTGAAGCTAAGAAAGTAAAGTACCCCGACACGTGCAACTCTCCGTGGTCTCGTCTTCCTTCATTATTAGTTGTAATACCAAAGAGTATAGTGAGTATACAACAAAAACTACTCTGCCTCAGCTGCCAAGTTGAAATTGCTTCATTGTGTCCTTTCATCATGTTAAAACAAACACCTCAGGGCACTTTGAAGCACGCTACACCAAGTATTTCTTCCCAGACAGCAAATACTGAAATGGTGGTTTTCTTGCTTTTCTCACTAAACTAAGGCCGTTTGTGACATTTGACTTGAAAACTACTCGGCCTCAGCTGCCAAGTTGAAATTTCTTCAGTGTCCTTTCATCATGTTAAAACAAACACCTCAGGGCACTTTGAAGCACGCTTCACCAAGTATGAACTGCCCAGACAGCAAATGGTGGTTCTCCTGTTCTCTCGCTAAACGAAGGCCGTTTGTGACATTTGACTTGAAAACTACTCTGCCTCAGCTGCCAAGTTGAAATTTCTTCATTGTGTCCTTTCACCATGTTAAAACAAACACCTCAGGGCACTCTGAAGCACGCTTCACCAAGTATGAGCTGCCCAGACAGCAAATGGTGGTTTTCCTCTTCTCTCGCTAAACTAAGGCCGTTTGTGACATTTGACTTGAAAACTACTCTGCCTCAGCTGCCAAGTTGAAATTTCATCATTGTGTCCTTTCATCATGTTAAAACAAACACCTCAGGGCAGTTTGAAGCACGCTTCACCAAGTATGAGCTGTCCAGACAGCAAATGGTGGTTCTCCTGTTCTCTCGCTAAACTAAGGCCATTTGTGACATTTGACTTGAAAACTACTCTGCCACAGCTGCCAAGTTGCCAATGCTGCAGTCCCTTTGTCCCTCTGGTACCTGATCCTGGCTCGGAGTTTGTCCAGCTTGTTGTCCAGAAACTGGACGTTAGCGAGCAGGATATTGGACAACGGAACTTTGTATGCTCTGAGCCTCTGCCTGTTCTTGATGCCCGCTCGCTTTCCCCGGGGCCTCTTATGCGGAGTGTAGCCGGCGCGTCCTTTGTTGTTGTCGTTGCTGCTGCTGCTGCTGCTGTGGGCCCCTCGCAGGATCTCGCTGGGCCAGGACGTGTCGGGAGTCAAAGTGGATGAAATTGGAAGTAGACCAATGTTCACCAGTGTGTCTCTGTCATATTTGATACGACGAGGGCACAACATGGTGAAGTATATACAAAAAGTTAAAGAAAAAGTTGAATAAAACTAAACTTGTCAATCTTTGTGGCAGGGAGGCAACTGCTGTGATCAAGCTCTTCTCCAGGCACAGTCTGTTTCTTGGCTTTGTTTTGATCACAGCCATTGCAGAGAAGGAGGCCTCACATACATATGTGAAGGCAAATGGTAGTAGCTGCTCCAAAGCTTTCTGCCCCAGGTCAGGGTGCTCCTGCTTCATACAAACCCAAAACTGTGTGAGTGTGGACATGGTAAACATGGTAAAAGACTAACTGTTTTGCTGTTCAGTTTGTTGATGGTGCAAAGGAGATATGCTTCGCCCTGCAGAGAGAAGGATTCTGGGCTGACTTTATCGATCCATCCTCAGGCCTTGCGGTAAGATACAGACAATCCCCATACAGACAATCCCCATAAGAAGGAGTAAGCAACTAAGACTAAATCTAAATTTGAAATTCTTGTCAAGAATTGAACAGATGCACTTGACAAGAAAGCAATGAAATGATATTAAACCAAAACTGACAGGTTGAAAGTTTTGAAGTCTTTTATCACAGGCATGCAGGACTTATTTGTTTATTAAATTGTGTTAAACTGACTAATTTCAAAGCTACTCACAAGCTGGTTTCAGACTCTTGAAAATGTAATAATAACAAATGTTTAACATAAGTTGTGCTTAAAACCATTGCTGTTTTACCGGAGATGGATGTCATCAGAAAGAACCTTTATGATAAATCTGTTAGTTCCTCCCCAGTTCTTTGGCTCCTACACCAACAACACACTGTTTGAGACAGATGACAGGTACCGTCATCTGGGTTTTTACATTGAAGACCTGGGCTGCTGCAGAGTAATCTGGCACTCTCTGTGGGGGACACATGTTTTTGTGGGGACAGTTTTCACTAACGCGCCACCAAACAGTCTTGTCATGATGAAGTTGCAGGGCAGCTGAACAAAAGCTCAGGGACACAGGGTTGCCCAATAAACTTTGTAAAAACATGTATGGAATGTTAAGTGATAGTATCCTTGACTTGACATCATAAACTGTGTCACCTGTTGTCTGTGCAACATGTATGTTTAAATATTTGCTGATAGTGATTTATATTTATAGATTCCAAACTCATAGACTGCAATGAGTGCTGTTATCACAATAACATGTGTCTTGACTAAACAGTCACATCTTTCTCACTACTATGATTGAATTGTCTGGGTTGTGTGTTTTTTTTTTTATGGAAGCATACATTATACTGCCACTGTAACTGTGCCATGACAATGTAATACTAATACAGTATAAGCAGGGGAAGACTAAAAATATTTTGTATCTACACCCTATCACCTCAAAGGATCTCTATACAACATTCAGTACTTTAATAAGGCTTTAAACAACTATTTGCTATGTGAAGATTTAGTGGAGTTATGGCAACCTGGACTAAGGATAAAGTCACATAGTTGATCAGGGATCAATGTAGGAGGGAGCGATATAGTGTTAAATAATATCAACAGTATTTACCTGTGGCATAGTTAATATGATTGAATGATAGTAAATAATGAATAATAGTAAAAGAAATTGCAGGGGGTCGCACAAGTTTTGGACATATCAATCCATTAACCCTCATTATTTACCATTCTGAGCATGTCACAAAAAAAGTCACTGAAACTTAATTCATCCTTTAACATTCTCAGTGCAGTGCAGGGATTGTAAGTGACAGCTTGTGGCACAACCATTTCCACCACAAAAAGAAACAATTTCAGCGAGAGAAGCTCACAATGCACATGTGCTATTGGGACACACCAGTACACCTTCATCTAAACTATGTGAGCCTCCTTCCTTTACCAGTCTCATAGTATATAATTCTGAAATTTATATCTGACTGCTTGTTTGTTTCACATCAACTGTCAAAAACTTATCTCACCAAGAAGGCTCGAAATGAACATTTGCTATTCAGAGAAAAATTATGCAGTAAAAGTTGATCATAAAACTATGTTAACATTAAGTATTTACATTATTTACCATTCTTAGAGTGAACAGTGCAAAATTTTATATCTGAAAGATTGTGGCAAGCAGTCTCAAATCTGCTGAAAATTAGCTTATTTCACAAGCTCAAGCTCATGAGTCAACTCTTCGGGCATAATCAATGTTCAAGATTCGACTGCTGGCTTACATCTTAGATATGTAAATTAGACCTCTTGTAAAGATGTTTTATAAAGAAGTGCAAGATTTCAACATCCTTCTAATGACCCACTGTCTAATTAGCAATTGCAGACATCGGAAAATATCTTAATTTTTAACAATTTATTATGAGATTTAGTAATTCAATTCCCAAATGTTATTAGGCTTGACATGCCAAGTGTTCAAATTCAAACTTAAACATCTAGCACTTGACATGGGGAAAAAGTATCTCAAAGCACACAACCACAAGCGAAAAGAATTGAGAAAATAAATAATCCATCCATACATCCACTGACTATATAATTTATCCTTAAGGGATAATTCATTCTTAATTCAAAGAGAGGAGATCAAACTGCATTTAACCTATCAGCACACAAACTCATCAGTAAAACTTGATCCAAATTATTATTAAATGTTATTTTCCATGATTTAAAGCACTTTTACATTACATCCTCATTCAGGAGGAATCTAAATTGGAAGAGACTATTCTGTCTCATTCACAGGTTCAGTGTCTTGCCTAAGGACACTTCAACATGCAGACTCATAGGGCTGGGGATCGAACCAGTGACCTTCCAATTGATGGATGACCCACTCTACCTCTGAGCCACAGCCGCCCTAACTAACAATAGGGAGAGTACATGTTTGAGGGGGGGTGTGTACAAGTGAATATGCAAAGGAATGTAGCATGGAAGACTACAAAAGGTGGGAGAACCAAATGGTGACCCCCTACAAAATGGCCACGAAACTCCTTGGTGTGTGGGTGGGAGGCAGACAAAGGAAAGCTATGTGCTGTAGCTGTAAGCTTAACTCTCTCTCTTGGTTGAGGCCTATCTGTAAAACTGCAAGACCCGGTGTCTGTGTGAGCAAACTCAGCTTAATCTTAGGGCTGCACAGTTAACTACAACACATCACAATAATCAAACTCAATGAACATTAAAGCAAATCAAAATCAATACATTCACAAGGTTAAACCATCCCAGGTCTGTGGAATTTTGGGAGAAAATACTTTTGATTAATATCTCGATCACCTATCTTATTGTACACGTGTCACACACTTGTAGGTGAGGACAGTAAATTATAAGTGAAAACTATATTCCTATTCATTGAAGTCACTGACTGAGAATAACTGTTTTGCTGTCCAGTTTGTTGATGGTGCGAAGGAGATCTGCTTCGCCCTGCAGAGAGAAGGATTCTGGGCAGACTTTATCGATCCTTCTTCAGGCCTTGCGGTAAGATACCACTGTCTCTCAGTGGTCCCCACAAGAAGGAGGAACAATACACAGAGACTAAACTGTGACTTAAAGACAACTACAATTTTCAGGAAGCAACTAAGACTAAATCTAAATTTGAAATTCTTGTCAAAAATTGAACAGATGCACTTGACAAGAAAGCAATGATATAATAATAAACCAAAGAATTAACCAAAACTAACAGGTTTACAGTTAGTTTTATCACAGGCATGCAGGCCTTATTTGTTTATTAAATTGTGTTAAATTGACTAATTTCAGTTTAGAGTTTTGAAAATGGAGTTCACTAACGTGCCACCAAACAGTCTTGTCATGATGAAGTTGCAGGGCAGCTAAACAAAAGCTGCACTGCTATGCTAGTGCACACAGATGAAGGAGGAAATCCGACACCAATGTGAATCCAGGTCCACCATGGTGGTGGCTGACATCCAGTTCATGCAGGGAGTCCTAACTAAGGTAGGCATGTTCATAAAAAAGCCAATCCTGATAAATGACGATAGCATGTTGTGTGCTGCCCTAGATTCAAATTTTAGTGCAGAAGGCAATGAAGATGATAACATGACAATTCCAAGTTCAGGAAAATCAAGAAGCTGAGACTAGCGTGGTATCAAATATTGAGATATCACATTGTGTGAATATTACATAATGTATTGATTAATAATGTGTTGATTCGAATGCGTAACCTAATACTCTGGTTAACCTAATATGAATTGATTAAGATATGAAACACAATGACTGAGGCTGACATAAGGTGTTCTAATCAACTAACAGGTGTGGTGGAATATGTAACCAACCAAAATTAGTGTGTTAGAACATGAGTGTAACCAAATATATCATTTTACACTTTGTTTTTAAAAAATGCAGTAAGAAGAAACCAGAATCTAATGGTGTGAACTGGAGTGAATACTTGAGATGGAATTAGAACCTAATGGTGTCAGCAGGGTGTGCTGCAGATTAAAAAAAAATAATAACAAAGAGGGCATGCCAGGGCAGTGTAAAGGAGATGTGACTCTGAGAAGCAAACTGTGCCTGGACCTCTGAGTAGATTGTGAAGAATATGCTTTAATGGTGTATAAACAATATTATAATGACTCAAGATAAGGGGACAGGCAAATGTCATCATCCTGCCAAGATTTAGGGCTATAAAAAGAATGACCTTGTATTATGTGTTGGAGCTGTTCAAGGTTTGATCTTGTTCAGGTCTCTGGCTTTGCTGTCGACAATAAATCTGTACTGTACTGAATTCTGAAGTCTCCTGGTGCCTTTTTGAATAATGTGATTTTTGAAGACTTTGAAAAACTTTGAACCAAGAAAAAAGAAGACAAACACGCAGTCTATGGTCCATGCTGGGGGTCTCCATCCCGCAACACTAGTTCATTGAGATAGGAGGAGAGAGAAATGGTTTCAATGGATTAGGATAAGGAACAAATATAGAACATCCCCACAAATAATTGGTCGTTTGAAAACATTTACGTGACAAGGATTCTAGACTGGGAAGTAAAATGGCAGACCTTCGGATACAACACAAAACTAACAGTTCAAAGAACAAAAAGTACAATAAAAAACTCTGGCCTGTGTTAGGTCATATGCATCTATATCATCATACACATCCCAAAGTAACTAAGTCATGAGCGCAGTATAATCAGACTAAAGTACTTCTATGACTTGATAAATCAAGTCATCAAAACAAGACTTGTGTATTAGCTTTCTTCCACAGCAGGCTGTATTGTCAGCTCATGTAAATGAATGTCCCCATCTGCTGCTTGCAGCTAGTAACTGCACTTCACATATGTAGATTTATTCAACAGATTTGCTGCAGTACAAATGGGACAAAAATCTGCAAACAAATTGGAGGGACGTCAAACACGTTAACCGCTGACAGAAAACAATCTACAAATGTGCATGTTTCACATGTACAAATGTATAAAAAATTACTTTGTGTTGAGTAAGTGCGTATGCATATTATGCGTAATTGCAAATTGATCTCTACACAACATAAATAGAAAAACACATGTCAGTGGAAAGAAAAAGGGTTAATTTAAGGGAAATTTGTGGATCATGGTACTCATTGTGGATTATCTTCTATGGGTTACAACTGAATTGAATTGAAGTCTAATAAAAACGTATATACTTCCCAACCCACACCAGCCATTTAATGCCATGAAGTCAGTTTTCCAAACTGGAATGTGCTGCAGTTGTCCTGCCTCCCATATTTCTGCATATTTCTTGCATAATCAAGACTGCATATATTGTACATCATGACGTCATCCCAAGAGGACCCTAGCTAGACTTTTAGAAGCTGGGCATAAGCACTGTGATCTGTCATGAGTTTTGGACATTACAGAATGCCCATAGCTACAATAAACACAAAGAAGTGCTTATACAGGTCTTCATCAAGAATATCTCTCATTGCAAGTTTTCCTCCACTAGCTTAATCAATCAATGCCCTTGCAAAGTGTGATGTGATCTTGTCTTGGAGATTCTGAATCTGAAGATATTTGAATTCTGAAGATAGATAGATAGATAGATAGATTACATTTCATTGATCTTTACCTCTTATTTTTATATTTTTATAAGTGTCATTTTGATGACCAATGAAGACTATGCATACTTCTTGCATCTTCTTCTTGCAATAACTGAGAATAGTTGGGGATGACAAATAACATGTTTTGAATAAAGTTTCTGACTAGGTTGTCTCTAGATAGCAAATGGGCATTCGATCATTTTTGGAACGGGCTGCCTGATCTGAACCAGAGTGGTGCTTTGTTATTGGACTTCTGTGCTAGGCATGGTTTGGCCATAACAAACACCATGTTCGAGCATAGGGAGGTTCATAAGTATACATGGTACCAGACCACCTTAGGCCAAAGATCTATGATCGATTTTGTGGTCGTGTCATCAGATCTGTGGCCGTATGTCTTGGACATGTGGTGTCTGATATGTAGTGTCTGGTATGTGCCTTTAGGGCATATGATTATAGTTGTGTTCATTGTTTCCTTTCATCAACTGCACATCATTGGCATCAGAGAAGATACAACAGACACTCGGGTGAAGAGAGGTGCAGAGCTGTCAACTGATCACCACCTGGTGGTGAGTTGGATCAGATGGCGGGTGAGGCTGCCAGACAGACACAGTACACCCAAACCTATAGTGAGGGTTTGCTGAGGTTTGACAGAACACTTTGAGGAACTCCTGAACCCAACCAACACGTCCTCTGTGGAGGAGGCAGAGTCTGAAGCTTGACCTGTTTCCACCTCGGATGAGCAGAAGATAATGGATGGATGGATGGAGAATATAGACTTCTTTTTTATGTGAAATTTATCCTCACAAGCTGACAGATGCAAATGTCTCACTCCACCTCTCAGCCACATCCACCCTACATATATGTATGAATATAGATGAATAGAATATAGACAGATGAAATTTCCACTGACAATCTGTTAAATGCTAATTTCTACATTGTGCACATTGAGAATAGGTGGGAACAGCATTTAACCTGAGTCCCCTCCCCTATCCCTCCCTGTTTGCTGTGCCACTCATGCTCTATCCACGTGAACTGCGTGTGGTCACAATACAGCAGTGATGCGCAGGTGAGGCAGGGCCATACCTACCTCAGACCAGCCTATGTATCTGTGAGTCCTCTGACAGTTTCTCTGACTAGTTTGTCTCTACATAGCAAATGCTGATTCTGAGCTCTCACATGCTGTTAGGAAATAGAAAATGTGCAGACACGCTTATGCTAATACATTTTTATGTTAGTACATTTATGCTTTATTATCATGAAGTTTTAGCCTGATGCTGGACTGTGTGATGGTTGCTGTGACCTTTACACAGATCAAAGAGATGTGTGTTGGCGTAGGATGTATCAGACTGTGCTTGCATTCTTGAGATAAAGAAGAGTTCGAGAAGGCCTTGAATGGAGAGAAGTCAGCGTACCTGCGTTTCCCACCAACCGCCCCTGCAAGGAGGAGAGGGAGCAGGGTGCGGCGGAGGACTGCTGAGAGGAGGAACTTTGCTTGTTATATATGCTTGAAAGACACTGAGACCGCTCAGTGCAGATGTAGATCTTTGCCTGTACTCCTTGCTTGTTGCAAGTAAAACTTTGAACTGAGATCTCTGTCTCTGAGAGTTTATCTTGTGTGTTGGGAAATTAATGGTACGAACTAACAGCGAAAATACAGTTCTGGTCTTATAGAAATAATTTCCTGACACATGCTGTCTGATACAAATGTCTGTATTGTAAGAAGGTCAAAAGTTCAAAGATCAAAAAGTCTGTATTGTCATTATACTGCTGCAACAATACAACGAAATTGAGATTACACTCCCTGAGATTTAAATATGACTATACAGATATAAACAAATATTAGAAAATGTATAAAATAAATACAATATAATAGAACACAATAGAACACAATGAAAACTATATTCATACATGTGACAGTGCAAATTATCAGTAGCTGCAAATGAGTCAATTGAGTGGGGCGAGGGGGCAATCAGCTTTGGGGCAGAAGCTGCTTTTCACTCTTGTGGTGTGTGCACGAATTGTCCTGTATCTCCTGCCTGGTGGTGTGAAGATCTGGTGGGTCGGGTGTGTTGGGTCACGGGTGATGATTATGGTCCTGCTGAGACATCAGGCCAAGTAAATGTCCTCAATGCCAGGGAGTTGCGTTCCTATGATGCGTTGGGCCGTCTTTATGACCCTCTGCAACCCATTCTGATCTTTCCTGGTGCAGCTACCATACCATGCTGTGATGCAGTACACAAGCAAATGTTCACCAGAAGGTTTTGGGGCAGTCTCGCTCACCTGAGCTTACTCAGGAAATAGAGCTGTTGTTGTGACCTGCTGATGACAGGGGAGGTGTGTGTAGTCCAGGAGAGGTCTGCGGAGATGTGTGTCCCAAGGAACTTGAAACTGGGGACTTTCTCTGGACATGATGATTTACATAATTTAAATGATGTTTCTCTTGCTAACAAGTCTTTTTTTAATGTTAATTTTAGGCTTCTTTCATCAAAAGAAGGTAATTTTTGACATAGTGGGTGGAAAGGCTTCCCAAAAGCTGGCAGATGACAACTTATTCACTGGAAACACTTAGAATAGGTAATAGACCAAATGTTCATTTTGGGCTTATTTCATCAAAACACGCTCATTTTTGACACAAGAGGCTGGCAAATGTAAACTTCTTCACTGGAAACTCTTTACATTGATGTTGCAAGAGAATAATTGACATGGAACAGGAATGTGAATTTCAAGGCCACCTTGTGAGCATAAAGTAATTGCAGTAAGCTCATGGCCTAATAAAGACATTAGTGTTGTAGCACTCACAACATATGGATTTTGGAGTTTAACGTCATATAATTCAATGTGTAATGGAATAGACAATGGTTCTGTTTGTGGGACATCACTGTTATAGACAGACTGGATGAATTGTCTACTAATTTCAAATCCTTTTGTCTTATACATGAAAGTGTTGTTGTATCAATTAGAAATGGGACCGTTTTTCCTGAGACACAAACTTAATTGTAGTATCTCAGATGGTTATGGAATTGAGGAGTATTTATTATTATTTTGAAATATTGACCTTTATCAATGTCCCACTGTCGGTCTCCCTATTGCCTCCATAGCAGATTAGCAGGTCTTTGCTCAGCAGCTGCCTCTTGCTGTTGATTGCTTCCAGACATCTGCTGCTGTGTGTATGGTAGATGAAAGAGTGGCTGCTGGTGGAGGAGAGAGGTAAGTTTGCAGTTGCGCTTCTCTCATGTTTTGATATTTGTACTGTCAGGCAGTCTTTGGCCCAATGTCCTGGTCTCTAACTATAGTGACAAATGCCAGTTACACCCATGTACTGACCTTGCAGCGCATTCTCTTATGCAAAGCTAGACAGCCAGTTACCAGTCAGAAGTCCTCCAATAAACACACGAGGCTTGACTTTTCTTGCATTTTACTGAAGTCCACTTTTAGATCGTACTTAGATTTTACCTCTTTTTTCTTTTGACTTCTTTTTTGGTTTATTTTACTTTACTGTAAAACTGAAACATTACAGAGTGTATTTTCTACTGTGGTACATGAAATCACAGCTAAATCCTCACACAGTTTCAAATCACGGGCCGTGTACTTTTTTAACTAACTTATATCTCAAAATACTGACATTAAAGGTAGCACAACCTGTATAGTTTTGGACATGTCATCCACTTCTACATCTTATCCTTTCTTTATCACAGCAAAGGTCTTCTTAAATTCACATGCCATCACTCCATACCATATTTGATCTGCTCAGAACTATGAACTATGTCCTCTATGTATGGAATCAAAACCTTACTTGCAATTTTCTATCCACTCAAAAGCACACCGTTTCCTCCATGCTTGAATTTGCTAAGATACATTATCAACATCTGGGAAGATAGTCGTGAGGGTGATTTTAGGCAGTGTATGAGAATAAAATGTCTTATCAGAACAGAAACATCCAATCAATTAGTTCTTCATCTGATTCATATTCAGGGGGGTTAGCGTATTGAGAGAGGGATACAACGAGGCTGGGGACTTAGTATTACTCTTTTGATTAATGTCCTTTCATGTTGGTTCTGTTTTAACTGTTTCCATTGCCATGTTGAGATGGACTTTATTGATTCCCCATGGGGGGAAATTCATATATTTCTCATTCTCTCATACTCATTCTCATATTAAGCTTCTTCTATTTCTTTTCTGTTTTTACAGTGTTTACTCATCAGTTCCCAAGATTTAAAGACTTTTAGACTTTTTAGACTTTTCTTTATTTGATCCCCCATAGGGGGAAATTCTCATGTTACAGCAGCAACAATTGAACAGGGAGAGTGAAAAGAAGCAATAGTAAAAGAAAAAATAGCAATAGCAAAATAAATATAAATATAAATATATGGCTGTGATGAAATAAATATTTACACTATGGGATATTTACACTTTGGTTCAGAAATGTACAGGTATGGACAGGAATGAAGGAATGGAATGACATGGATGGAAAAACAGTGTATTAACATCAGCCAGTGATGCTGCTGTTAAAGAGTCTGATGGCTGATGGGAGAAATGACCTGCGGTAGCGTTCCTTCTTGCAGGGTGGGTGCCTCAGCCTGCTGCTGAATGAGCTGCTGAGGGCCCCCACAGTCTCGTGCAGGGGGTGAGAGGGGTTGTCCATGATGGACTTGAGTTTTGTTAATGTTCTCCTCTCACACACTTCCTCTATGGAGTCCAGGGAGCAGTCCAGGACAGAAGCGGCCCTCCTGACCAGCCTGTTCAGTCTCTTTCTGTCCCTCTCCGTGCTCCCTCCTCCCCAGCAGACCACTGCAGACTGCAGACGCCACCACAGAGTCATTAAAAGTCCAGAGCAGAGTCCTGCACACTCCAAAGGACCTCAGTCTCCTCAGCAGGTGGAGACGACTTTGGCCCTTCTTGTACAGGACGTCTGTGTTGTGAGACCAGTCCAGTTTGTTGTTGAGGTGAACACCCAGGTATTTGAGGGTCTCCACCCTCTCAATGTCCAGTCCCTGGCCGACCGGTACTCCTGTTCGTCCCCCTCTGACACACCCCCTACGATGGCTGTGTCATTGGAGAACTTCTGGAGGTGACAGCTCCCAGAGTTGTAGCTGAAGTCCGAGGTGTACAGGGTGAAGAGGAAGGGGGAGAGTACTGTCCCCTGTGGGGTCCCTGTGCTGCAGACCACCATGTCAGACACACAGTCCTGGAGCCTCACGTACTGCGGTCTGTTGGTGAGATAGTCTGTTGTCCATGCAGCCAGGTGACAGTCCACTCCCGCTCTTTCCAGCTTCACCCTGAGCAGTGACGGCTGGATGGTGTTGAAGGCACTGGAGAAGTTAAAGAACATGACCCTAAATACATCAATCATGGAATCTTTATCTCTGTCTGGATTAGGAGCTGCTGCTGCCAAGTGTTGGTTGAATCAATTATCTAGGGGTTATTTTATCAACTGGTTTGGTTGACACTTTTTTAAATGAGGTTTTGTTTACAATCATTCCTTCATAGCTTAAATAAAATAAATGATTTTGGATCATTATATCCAAAATAAATCAGAATATGACTTGTGACCCGATGATTAATATGTCATACACTTGGATTATAAACATAAACTGTATATGCACATGCCTTCAAGTCAAGCAAAACTAAGTCAAGTAAAATCAGTTTTATTAACATAGCCCAACATCATAAATCCCAAATAAAGGCCTTTACAATCTCTACAATATATATGTGGATTTTCCTTGGGTGGAGAAAAAATACCTCCTAAAGATTGGGGAAAACAATTGAAGAAACCTCTGGAAAAGCATAGCCTATATGGAAATGTAATGCATGTTCCATGCAGAGATTAGCCCAGTGTAAATATACAGTGTGAGAAAATTATGTATAGTTACAGTAAGTAACTATGTTTACTATCCTTATACCTTAAGAGTAGTTAACACATATGAAAAATATAGATTGAGGTGTTGGATAGTCAACACGAATGTTGACTGTGATGTAATAACATGTCAATACGTCAGTAGATATTGACAGTTAAGAACAGGACAATATTTATTTGTTAAATGGGAGCAATAATTATGTGAGTAGGTACATGAAATATGTGAATTTGAGGGCAGACTATATATAGCCTGTAAAGGCCAACATGCTGGTGATTATGGCAACTAATGTTAACAGTATGCTGCATATTGATGATGCTGAGATGAGAATCCTACATGAAATAACATAGATACAATATACACAGACCACTGGCATATAGGCTGTGTGATGGCATAAGAGATGTGTGCGTGTACAGTTATATGAGGTGATATTTTCAGTCAGTTGTAGGCCTACTACATTAAAAATGATCCACTATATTCAAGATAACGCCAATGGCTTTAAAATATTTTTTCAAATACCCACGTCGAATCACACTAGTCAAGTATTTAAAATGAATCTAAAAGCCTGTGCGAAAGTAACTCATCAAAACATGATACAGTGTTCAAATTATCCTGTCATTTATTATACATAACATGTAGCCTAACATAATGTATAGATAGTACATAGAAATCTGTTATTTTTCAAAAGTTCAAGTTTCAGGCAGATGCCATCGATAAACGAAGACGCTGACGATGTGCTTTGATCCTACCGCCGCCAGCCAATCAAAGCCAGCGACACGATCTCTATCGTCCTTCTACCGATGTCTGCACCCGACTCAGTTTTAATGGACTACGCCAGAGGCTCGCACCGCGGTGGTAAGGTTACAACAATTATGTTTTAAATGAAGAAAATTTTACTTTCTCGACCAGAAGGGCCGAACATGTGTTGTTCTGCGTTGTTAGCTAGCAAGCAGATGCGTAGATTGAAGATACAGATATCACACGAAACTAGACGAATTAACGCATCGGTACCGTCAACCTTATCATGCTAGCTTGTCTAGGGGGAGTAATAACATTTCGAAATTGTGCTAAATTTTTGGCGAAGGGAAAACAGGCATGCCATTTTTAAAGTTTCAGGAGTGTCCCTTTTACAGACTTGCATTGGATGCTCATCCCATCCAATTTGGGTCAAAAAGTATGCAGTTTTTGCATGCAGGTCAAATGTGTTATTTTTTCCTGTGATTAAAATTGCGTATTTGTATATTTCTGTATTCTGGGGTACCTAAAAATTCTTGGAAATGGATTAAAGCAGGCGTTGATGTGATTGCTGCCCATCTGATCTTCGGTCCCCGTGAACCAAGCTCCGCAGCGGGAGGGGCGATGTCCTCGGGAGGAGAGGAGAGAAAGCCGTGATAAGAGCTAAAAAGTACCAAAAGTACTGAATCAGCTCACCCGAAACAACAAGCTACTGATAGTCTGTGTGCTGTATCTTGCTTCATTCCAGGCGCCTGACTTTTGTCAGTCAGCGTCATTACATCTAGCACTTTCATGTGATGTACTGAATATAGTATTCACAGCAAACATGGATTGGGCATAACTGAATTCCCAGACAGTAAGTTAGTGTTGTAGTTATTTGGATCTTCAGGGATACCAATATCAAAGGATGTATAGAAGTGTCATGATGACTTCTCTCACATATAATGGTAGTTTACATGTATAATGAACATAGATCAACAGTGAAGAGAGAAAGAATAGTCAAATATTGCATATTTACAAGGATAATCATGTCTCTTAATAAGTGTGAAAACTGATTCTAGTGATCACGTTGACTTGCGCAGTCACGACACTGTTTACAGTGACAGGAGGCGCAGTGACAGTCTTGCTGCAGCTTCGCCACATGCCTCCATTCAGTGACCATAACGTGCAGAGGTTTACAAAAGACTGAGATATTATTATTGGCGTGCTTTTGATGAGAAGGGGTGGTGACTGAAGACAATTGTATTTGTCATGTTTTCACAGAACACCAACACCTGAGAGTCAACTGTATGCTGCATTGGATCTACACACAAAGCATTTGCTTCCTGTAGTGAGGGAGATGTGGGGAAACTCTGCTCATAGTCACCTGGATATCTCTTCCATCTGACGTGTATGTCAGGTAAGTTATACACATGGGCAAGCAATATTAGGCTTGGCATTTGATAGAAAATGTATCCAAACCAATATTATAACTCTCTAACTGATTTGGCCTCATTTAAGTCATATTGATACGTGGAAAATGAGAAATAACTTTGTTTAAGCACCAAAAGTACTGAAACAAATATCAGCTCACTCTAAACAAGGAGCTACAGGCAGTCTGTGTGCTGTATCTCGCTTCGTTCCAGTGATGTTGGTGGAAGGGAAACCCCCCCAACTTGGGCCATAGACTAAGTGTCAATCCTCTCCGTCCAGGCTCTAAGTTTTACCAAATTCCAAGTTAGTCCAAAGTGTCAAAGTTTTTTCCAGATTCAGAGCTTTTATCCCTTATCCTATAGCGCCATCTCCTGACCCTATTAGGTTCCAACTCCTCCTTAACACTTTTTAAACAATACTTTCACTCCCAATTACAGCATTAGGTTCTGGTTTCTTAGATTTGGGTTTCCTCTTACTGCATTTTCTAAAATAAAGTATAAAAGATTATATATTTAAAACACAGTATAAAATGTGATATTTGGTTACATTTTGGTTACATTGTTTCATGCTTATTGAGGGGTTAAATACCTTGGATGTTTGAACAACACGCCCGTCATACTAACCGTAGCGTATCAATTCCTTGTCTGATCTCAATCAGCACTTAAACAATACAATATATTTACACATTGACTTGACATCGACATTACACATTGACTGCACCGTCACGACAGTTAGTCTGATTATTAAAGTTATATCTGGGAAAGCAAAGGAGCAGAGAATTATAATAGAAAAGAATCTAATAAATAAGTCAATGAATAATACAGTAAATCACTATTCACAGGAAAGTTACTATGCCTTTACTGTAACCGAACTTTCATGGCACCATGTTGTCACCCTATCCTGTTAAAAGAAAAGCTGTCCTGGAGAATACACCAGTGAGATTAGACAATGAATATCAATCTCATGTGTATTCATTCAGTAGTACAAAACTGGAGACGGGAGGGGATTAGTCAGAATAGAAGCAGGAGGAAACAACTAACCTGGTTCTGTCCAAAACTTAAAAATACATGTTTACTGATTAACATTTTCTGTCATGGTTATTTGTGCGCAATAGAAAACTACAAGGTAAACCAATTGTCTCCTGGCTACATTTCTTTGCTTCACACATACATGAAATTGATATTGATCTTGTTATCTAACTCCCAGCCAAAATGAAAAACTCTGTTTATTACGTTGGTCCTTGACTGCAGTAATTTTCTGCCTAGATCAAGATTCTATTCTTATATAACATGTCGAGAGATGATTTCTGAGTAGTTGAGCTGTTTATTGTATGCAATTCTTGTTAGGTTAACATGGGAACGTGTTTCATTCACATAATAGGTTATAATGGTGATAAATCCCTATTAAAAGTGCTACATCTTTAGCAAAAAAGCCAAAGATGAGTCCAAAATTCACTTGTGATTAAGTTGTTCTTACCCACAGCAATATCAGTTACATTGTTAGGTTAACATGGGAACGTGTTTCATTTTGAATCAGGAAAGATCACCATGGAAAAAAGAAATGTTCAAAAACTTTTAAATGGAAGGTAACTTGACTCATCTGTATGACATTTCCTAGTCAAGCGTCATTTTAGTGCCACATCTTCTCCTGCTTACTTATGGGACCCTATATGCAACCTTGTGCCAAGAAATTAATTGTAACAATATGACACATATCATGGTCATTGGTACATGAAGTGTCACCTGTAGTACGTTATCCTCATACTTTTAGAGGTAGTTACCCAAAACTGGGTGACATTACAGGAGTATGGTTTTCCTCACTTGTTGGACACTTACGTTTACAAGGATTGTATTTGAATTGTATTTGATTGTATTTGGAAGAAAGGATTACATGGTCTTTATTGAGAGGTGTCCCATAGCCGGAGGGTTGCATGCATACATGCAACTGCTCATCTTCAATTAACTATGTAAATGGAATACTTCATTAATACAATGATGAATATTTAATAAGAAAAAATAACTATCTAGACCACAGACTGAATCAGTTAATCAATAATACTTAGTGCAGGTCAAAGTACTAACACACAAGTTGTATATCTACATTGCAGATACAAACAGTAAAATGAATTGAGACTAAGGCACATCAGAAACAAGCAAAGGTCTTTACCCAGTCTTTATGCTAACTAAGCTAACACTGGTTATGGTAAACACACTTTATTGCATGTTTTCAATGAAGTTTCTCTGACTAACAAGTTTTTGCAACAAATGTTCATTTTCGTCTTTTATCAAAATAAGCTCATTTTAGACATAGGAGATGGAAATAACTTTTAAAGGCTGGCAGTGATAAATTTCAACATAGCTAATACTGAAAACAAATAAACTTGGTGTTCTAGTTTCTCTAACTAACAAGTGCTTTTGTAAAAAATGTTCATTTTAGTGTTCTTTTATAAAAAATAAGCTGATTTTAGACATAGGAGGTGATGTGGCACAGAACCAGGGTTCAAGGCCACTGGGCCAGATTTAAAGTTATTTTTAGCAGTGGCCAATCAGTCAGAAAAACTTAGTAGATGAGTCCAAAAATGAGTCAAAAGGAGTCAGGAAAGGCAGCCTCTGCAGTTGAGCTCAAGTAGTCTTCAGGAGTCAGAGTTCAGAGCAGCAAAAACCTTTAATGCCAGCAGCAAAGGGAGAACAATCTATCTGCACATTACATACAGTCAGAGAGTTCTGAGCTCTCACATACAATACACCAGCTTATATTCCCTAAGGGCTCCACCTGTTTTCCCTTCATCACAACATCAAATGACCAATCGATTTATCTTGCAACATTACACCATTATAATTCATTGATCAACTTTAGTACCTAAACATTAACATCCTCAGAGTGGGGCTTCTGGGAATTTTCCACTTGCCTTCTTCTTTAATGCTATGTTATATACTCCTGACACCAGTATCTTTTAAATTTGTCTGAACATGCCTGGGCATGTTCTTCTTATTATTTTTTAATCTAAGTTGCTTCTTATTATTACACCCTTATTTCTCAACTCTCCTTTGCTGCCTTTTTTAAAAAATTACAGTGTTTAATGTAAGTGCACTTGTTTTAACACAAAGAATACATGTGATACAGTGAGGGTCAATGAGTGAGGGTCACACACACAGTTATACTTTGGTATAGTGAAGAGTATATAAACCATATTTTAAGTAACTATCTATTCTTGATTAAAATCCCTTTTTATCCTATCCTTCTGTTAGATCTTTTTTCATCCGGTTCTTATATTAGCAGCTCAAGAACTCAACGAAGGTTTTCAGTCTGGTCTCACAAGCAGTTTATTCTGGTCACAGGTCACAGGTAAAATACTTGCAGCGCTGGGCTTGTTAGGTTCTTATATTGGCAGCTCAAGAACTCAACGGAGGTTTTCAGTCTGGTCTCACAAGCAGTTTATTCTGGTCACAGGTCACAGGTAAAGTACTTGCAGCGCTGGGCTCATGACGGACCCCGAGGGGCCGGTCAGAGGAGCCCCCTCTGGTGTGTGTGTCCCTCTGGTGTGTCCTGTCCTGTCTCTGTCCCATTCTGTTTCTGTTTCCAAACATCTCATGTTTAAATACTTGTTGGATATCATAAAGTACGTAACCATTTCTGATTAACTGTTTAGGTTCGTGCGTCACAGATAGCACGTTCCTGTAGTGATGTTATGGTAATCTAACAGTTGGATGTTGGTTGCAAGGCGTGTATCTATAATCAAACTTCAGAATATGTTTTGCACAACGAAAGCACTACAATCAAGGTCTGTCTGGTACATTCTGGAGGTCAGATTGACATATTCTGTTCACTGTCATGAGGAGAGAGTAACTTTATTTGAGAATTCTAATTCAACAGGCTCATGACGGACCCTGAGGGGCCGGTCAGAGGAGCCCCCTCTGTTGAATTAGAATTTAATATGACCATAGAATGTTTCAGGCCTTCTCAAATAAAGTTACTCTCTCCTATTTCATTTCGTTACTGACAGAGGAGATGGAAGGCCGGCAGACTGAAACGTCTTCACTGGAAACACTTACAATAGGTAAACACACTGCATTTCATGAAGTGAATCATGTTTCTATTGTCTAACAGGTTTTCATTAAACAAGTGTCCATTTTAGCGTTCTCTCCTCAAACTAAGCTTGTTTCTGACATTGGAGCTAGAATAAGCACTCACAGGCTGACAGCTGTATGTTTCAACATGGAAAGCCTTGAGAACTACTAAACATGATGTGTAGTTGTTTTGAATGAGGTTTGCATAACAAAAATATGTTGATTTAATAAGTGTCATTTTTGGCTTTCTTTCCTCAAACTAAGCTGGTTTCTGACATTGGAGCTAGAATAAGTACTCATAGGCTGACAGCTGTATATTTCATTTCGTTACTGACAGAGGAGATGGAAGGCCGGCAGACTGAAACTTCTTCACTGGAAACACTTACAATAGGTAAACACACTGCATTTCATGAAGTGAATCATGTTTCTATTGTCTAACAGGTTTTCATTAAACAAGTGTCCATTTTAGCGTTCTCTCCTCAAACTAAGCTCGTTTCTGACATTGGAGCTGGAATAAGTACTCATAGGCTGACAGCTGTATATTTCATTTCGTTACTGACAGAGGAGATGGAAGGCCGGCAGACTGAAACTTCTTCACTGGAAACACTTACAATAGGTAAACACACTGCATTTCATGAAGTGAATCATGTTTCTATTGTCTAACAGGTGTTCATTAAACAAGTGCCATTTTTGGCTTTCTTTCCTCAAACTAAGCTCGTTTCTGACATTGGAGCTGGAATAAGTACTCACAGGCTGACAGCTGTATATTTCAACATGGAAAGCCTTGAGAACTACTAACCATGATGTGTAGTTATTTTGAATGAGGTTTGCATAACAAAAAAATGTTGATTTAATAAGTGTCATTTTTGGCTTTCTTTCCTCAAACTAAGCTGGTTTCTGACATTGGAGCTAGAATATGTACTCATAGGCTGACAGCTGTATATTTCATTTCGTTACTGACAGAGGAGATGGAAGGCCGGCAGACTGAAACTTCTTCACTGGAAACACTTACAATAGGTAAACACACTGCATTTCATGAAGTGAATCATGTTTCTATTGTCTAACAGGTTTTCATTAAACAAGTGTCCATTTTAGCGTTCTCTCCTCAAACTAAGCTCGTTTCTGACATTGGAGCTGGAATAAGTACTCATAGGCTGACAGCTGTATATTTCATTTCGTTACTGACAGAGGAGATGGAAGGCCGGCAGACTGAAACTTCTTCACTGGAAACACTTACAATAGGTAAACACACTGCATTTCATGAAGTGAATCATGTTTCTATTGTCTAACAGGTGTTCATTAAACAAGTGCCATTTTTGGCTTTCTTTCCTCAAACTAAGCTCGTTTCTGACATTGGAGCTGGAATAAGTACTCACAGGCTGACAGCTGTATATTTCAACATGGAAAGCCTTGAGAACTACTAACCATGATGTGTAGTTATTTTGAATGAGGTTTGCATAACAAAAAAATGTTGATTTAATAAGTGTCATTTTTGGCTTTCTTTCCTCAAACTAAGCTGGTTTCTGACATTGGAGCTAGAATATGTACTCATAGGCTGACAGCTGTATATTTCATTTCGTTACTGACAGAGGAGATGGAAGGCCGGCAGACTGAAACTTCTTCACTGGAAACACTTACAATAGGTAAACACACTGCATTTCATGAAGTGAATCATGTTTCTATTGTCTAACAGGTTTTCATTAAACAAGTGTCCATTTTAGCGTTCTCTCCTCAAACTAAGCTTGTTTCTGACATTGGAGCTAGAATAAGCACTCACAGGGTGACAGCTGTATGTTTCAACATGGAAAGCCTTGAGAACTACTAAACATGATGTGTAGTTGTTTTGAATGAGGTTTGCATAACAAAAATATGTTGATTTAATAAGTGTCATTTTTGGCTTTCTTTCCTCAAACTAAGCTGGTTTCTGACATTGGAGCTGGAATAAGTACTCACAGGCTGACAGCTGTATATTTCAACATGGAAAGCCTTGAGAACTACTAACCATGATGTGTAGTTATTTTGAATGAGGTTTGCATAACAAAAAAATGTTGATTTAATAAGTGTCATTTTTGGCTTTCTTTCCTCAAACTAAGCTGGTTTCTGACATTGGAGCTAGAATATGTACTCATAGGCTGACAGCTGTATATTTCATTTCGTTACTGACAGAGGAGATGGAAGGCCGGCAGACTGAAACTTCTTCACTGGAAACACTTACAATAGGTAAACACACTGCATTTCATGAAGTGAATCATGTTTCTATTGTCTAACAGGTTTTCATTAAACAAGTGTCCATTTTAGCGTTCTCTCCTCAAACTAAGCTTGTTTCTGACATTGGAGCTAGAATAAGCACTCACAGGCTGACAGCTGTATGTTTCAACATGGAAAGCCTTGAGAACTACTAAACATGATGTGTAGTTGTTTTGAATGAGGTTTGCATAACAAAAATATGTTGATTTAATAAGTGTCATTTTTGGCTTTCTTTCCTCAAACTAAGCTGGTTTCTGACATTGGAGCTGGAATAAGTACTCACAGGCTGACAGCTGTATGTTTCAACATGGAAAGCCTTGAGAACTACTAACCATGATGTGTAATTATTTTGAATGAGGTTTGCATAACAAAAAAATGTTTATTAAATAAGTGCCATTCTTCGCTTTTTTTCCTCAAACTAAGCTCGTTTCTGACATTGGAGCTAGAATAAGTACTCACAGGCTGACAGCTGTATATTTCAACATGGAAAGCCTTGAGAACTACTAACCATGATGTGTAGTTATTTTGAATGAGGTTTGCATAACAAAAAAATGTTGATTTAATAAGTGTCATTTTTGGCTTTCTTTCCTCAAACTAAGCTGGTTTCTGACATTGGAGCTAGAATAAGTACTCATAGGCTGACAGCTGTATATTTCATTTCGTTACTGACAGAGGAGATGGAAGGCCGGCAGACTGAAACTTCTTCACTGGAAACACTTACAATAGGTAAACACACTGCATTTCATGAAGTGAATCATGTTTCTATTGTCTAACAGGTTTTCATTAAACAAGTGTCCATTTTAGCGTTCTCTCCTCAAACTAAGCTTGTTTCTGACATTGGAGCTAGAATAAGCACTCACAGGCTGACAGCTGTATGTTTCAACATGGAAAGCCTTGAGAACTACTAAACATGATGTGTAGTTGTTTTGAATGAGGTTTGCATAACAAAAATATGTTGATTTAATAAGTGTCATTTTTGGCTTTCTTTCCTCAAACTAAGCTGGTTTCTGACATTGGAGCTGGAATAAGTACTCACAGGCTGACAGCTGTATATTTCAACATGGAAAGCCTTGAGAACTACTAACCATGATGTGTAATTATTTTGAATGAGGTTTGCATAACAAAAAAATGTTTATTAAATAAGTGCCATTCTTCGCTTTTTTTCCTCAAACTAAGCTCGTTTCTGACATTGGAGCTAGAATAAGTACTCACAGGCTGACAGCTGTATATTTCAACATGGAAAGCCTTGAGAACTACTAACCATGATGTGTAGTTATTTTGAATGAGGTTTGCATAACAAAAAAATGTTGATTTAATAAGTGTCATTTTTGGCTTTCTTTCCTCAAACTAAGCTGGTTTCTGACATTGGAGCTAGAATAAGTACTCATAGGCTGACAGCTGTATATTTCATTTCGTTACTGACAGAGGAGATGGAAGGCCGGCAGACTGAAACGTCTTCACTGGAAACACTTACAATAGGTAAACACACTGCATTTCATGAAGTGAATCATGTTTCTATTGTCTAACAGGTTTTCATTAAACAAGTGTCCATTTTAGCGTTCTCTCCTCAAACTAAGCTTGTTTCTGACATTGGAGCTAGAATAAGCACTCACAGGCTGACAGCTGTATGTTTCAACATGGAAAGCCTTGAGAACTACTAAACATGATGTGTAGTTGTTTTGAATGAGGTTTGCATAACAAAAATATGTTGATTTAATAAGTGTCATTTTTGGCTTTCTTTCCTCAAACTAAGCTGGTTTCTGACATTGGAGCTGGAATAAGTACTCACAGGCTGACAGCTGTATATTTCAACATGGAAAGCCTTGAGAACTACTAACCATGATGTGTAGTTATTTTGAATGAGGTTTGCATAACAAAAAAATGTTGATTTAATAAGTGTCATTTTTGGCTTTCTTTCCTCAAACTAAGCTGGTTTCTGACATTGGAGCTAGAATATGTACTCATAGGCTGACAGCTGTATATTTCATTTCGTTACTGACAGAGGAGATGGAAGGCCGGCAGACTGAAACTTCTTCACTGGAAACACTTACAATAGGTAAACACACTGCATTTCATGAAGTGAATCATGTTTCTATTGTCTAACAGGTTTTCATTAAACAAGTGTCCATTTTAGCGTTCTCTCCTCAAACTAAGCTTGTTTCTGACATTGGAGCTAGAATAAGCACTCACAGGCTGACAGCTGTATGTTTCAACATGGAAAGCCTTGAGAACTACTAAACATGATGTGTAGTTGTTTTGAATGAGGTTTGCATAACAAAAATATGTTGATTTAATAAGTGTCATTTTTGGCTTTCTTTCCTCAAACTAAGCTGGTTTCTGACATTGGAGCTGGAATAAGTACTCACAGGCTGACAGCTGTATGTTTCAACATGGAAAGCCTTGAGAACTACTAACCATGATGTGTAATTATTTTGAATGAGGTTTGCATAACAAAAAAATGTTTATTAAATAAGTGCCATTCTTCGCTTTTTTTCCTCAAACTAAGCTCGTTTCTGACATTGGAGCTAGAATAAGTACTCACAGGCTGACAGCTGTATATTTCAACATGGAAAGCCTTGAGAACTACTAACCATGATGTGTAGTTATTTTGAATGAGGTTTGCATAACAAAAAAATGTTGATTTAATAAGTGTCATTTTTGGCTTTCTTTCCTCAAACTAAGCTGGTTTCTGACATTGGAGCTAGAATAAGTACTCATAGGCTGACAGCTGTATATTTCATTTCGTTACTGACAGAGGAGATGGAAGGCCGGCAGACTGAAACTTCTTCACTGGAAACACTTACAATAGGTAAACACACTGCATTTCATGAAGTGAATCATGTTTCTATTGTCTAACAGGTTTTCATTAAACAAGTGTCCATTTTAGCGTTCTCTCCTCAAATTAAGCTTGTTTCTGACATTGGAGCTAGAATAAGCACTCACAGGCTGACAGCTGTATGTTTCAACATGGAAAGCCTTGAGAACTACTAACCATGATGTGTAGTTGTTTTGAATGAGGTTTGCATAACAAAAATATGTTGATTTAATAAGTGTCATTTTTGGCTTTCTTTCCTCAAACTAAGCTGGTTTCTGACATTGGAGCTGGAATAAGTACTCACAGGCTGACAGCTGTATATTTCAACATGGAAAGCCTTGAGAACTACTAACCATGATGTGTAGTTATTTTGAATGAGGTTTGCATAACAAAAAAATGTTGATTTAATAAGTGTCATTTTTGGCTTTCTTTCCTCAAACTAAGCTGGTTTCTGACATTGGAGCTAGAATAAGTACTCATAGGCTGACAGCTGTATATTTCATTTCGTTACTGACAGAGGAGATGGAAGGCCGGCAGACTGAAACTTCTTCACTGGAAACACTTACAATAGGTAAACACACTGCATTTCATGAAGTGAATCATGTTTCTATTGTCTAACAGGTTTTCATTAAACAAGTGTCCATTTTAGCGTTCTCTCCTCAAACTAAGCTTGTTTCTGACATTGGAGCTAGAATAAGCACTCACAGGCTGACAGCTGTATGTTTCAACATGGAAAGCCTTGAGAACTACTAAACATGATGTGTAGTTGTTTTGAATGAGGTTTGCATAACAAAAATATGTTGATTTAATAAGTGTCATTTTTGGCTTTCTTTCCTCAAACTAAGCTGGTTTCTGACATTGGAGCTGGAATAAGTACTCACAGGCTGACAGCTGTATATTTCAACATGGAAAGCCTTGAGAACTACTAACCATGATGTGTAGTTATTTTGAATGAGGTTTGCATAACAAAAAAATGTTGATTTAATAAGTGTCATTTTTGGCTTTCTTTCCTCAAACTAAGCTGGTTTCTGACATTGGAGCTGGAATAAGTACTCACAGGCTGACAGCTGTATGTTTCAACATGGAAAGCCTTGAGAACTACTAACCATGATGTGTAGTTGTTTTGAATGAGGTTTGCATAACAAAAATATGTTGATTTAATAAGTGTCATTTTTGGCTTTCTTTCCTCAAACTAAGCTGGTTTCTGACATTGGAGCTGGAATAAGTACTCACAGGCTGACAGCTGTATATTTCAACATGGAAAGCCTTGAGAACTACTAACCATGATGTGTAATTATTTTGAATGAGGTTTGCATAACAAAAAAATGTTTATTAAATAAGTGCCATTCTTCGCTTTTTTTCCTCAAACTAAGCTCGTTTCTGACATTGGAGCTAGAATAAGTACTCACAGGCTGACAGCTGTATATTTCAACATGGAAAGCCTTGAGAACTACTAACCATGATGTGTAGTTATTTTGAATGAGGTTTGCATAACAAAAAAATGTTGATTTAATAAGTGTCATTTTTGGCTTTCTTTCCTCAAACTAAGCTGGTTTCTGACATTGGAGCTAGAATAAGTACTCATAGGCTGACAGCTGTATATTTCATTTCGTTACTGACAGAGGAGATGGAAGGCCGGCAGACTGAAACGTCTTCACTGGAAACACTTACAATAGGTAAACACACTGCATTTCATGAAGTGAATCATGTTTCTATTGTCTAACAGGTTTTCATTAAACAAGTGTCCATTTTAGCGTTCTCTCCTAAAATTAAGCTTGTTTCTGACATTGGAGCTAGAATAAGCACTCACAGGCTGACAGCTGTATGTTTCAACATGGAAAGCCTTGAGAACTACTAAACATGATGTGTAGTTGTTTTGAATGAGGTTTGCATAACAAAAATATGTTGATTTAATAAGTGTCATTTTTGGCTTTCTTTCCTCAAACTAAGCTGGTTTCTGACATTGGAGCTAGAATAAGTACTCATAGGCTGACAGCTGTATATTTCATTTCGTTACTGACAGAGGAGATGGAAGGCCGGCAGACTGAAACTTCTTCACTGGAAACACTTACAATAGGTAAACACACTGCATTTCATGAAGTGAATCATGTTTCTATTGTCTAACAGGTTTTCATTAAACAAGTGTCCATTTTAGCGTTCTCTCCTCAAACTAAGCTTGTTTCTGACATTGGAGCTAGAATAAGCACTCACAGGCTGACAGCTGTATGTTTCAACATGGAAAGCCTTGAGAACTACTAAACATGATGTGTAGTTGTTTTGAATGAGGTTTGCATAACAAAAATATGTTGATTTAATAAGTGTCATTTTTGGCTTTCTTTCCTCAAACTAAGCTGGTTTCTGACATTGGAGCTGGAATAAGTACTCACAGGCTGACAGCTGTATATTTCAACATGGAAAGCCTTGAGAACTACTAACCATGATGTGTAGTTATTTTGAATGAGGTTTGCATAACAAAAAAATGTTGATTTAATAAGTGTCATTTTTGGCTTTCTTTCCTCAAACTAAGCTGGTTTCTGACATTGGAGCTAGAATATGTACTCATAGGCTGACAGCTGTATATTTCATTTCGTTACTGACAGAGGAGATGGAAGGCCGGCAGACTGAAACTTCTTCACTGGAAACACTTACAATAGGTAAACACACTGCATTTCATGAAGTGAATCATGTTTCTATTGTCTAACAGGTTTTCATTAAACAAGTGTCCATTTTAGCGTTCTCTCCTCAAACTAAGCTTGTTTCTGACATTGGAGCTAGAATAAGCACTCACAGGCTGACAGCTGTATGTTTCAACATGGAAAGCCTTGAGAACTACTAAACATGATGTGTAGTTGTTTTGAATGAGGTTTGCATAACAAAAATATGTTGATTTAATAAGTGTCATTTTTGGCTTTCTTTCCTCAAACTAAGCTGGTTTCTGACATTGGAGCTGGAATAAGTACTCACAGGCTGACAGCTGTATATTTCAACATGGAAAGCCTTGAGAACTACTAACCATGATGTGTAGTTATTTTGAATGAGGTTTGCATAACAAAAAAATGTTGATTTAATAAGTGTCATTTTTGGCTTTCTTTCCTCAAACTAAGCTGGTTTCTGACATTGGAGCTAGAATATGTACTCATAGGCTGACAGCTGTATATTTCATTTCGTTACTGACAGAGGAGATGGAAGGCCGGCAGACTGAAACTTCTTCACTGGAAACACTTACAATAGGTAAACACACTGCATTTCATGAAGTGAATCATGTTTCTATTGTCTAACAGGTTTTCATTAAACAAGTGTCCATTTTAGCGTTCTCTCCTCAAACTAAGCTTGTTTCTGACATTGGAGCTAGAATAAGCACTCACAGGCTGACAGCTGTATGTTTCAACATGGAAAGCCTTGAGAACTACTAAACATGATGTGTAGTTGTTTTGAATGAGGTTTGCATAACAAAAATATGTTGATTTAATAAGTGTCATTTTTGGCTTTCTTTCCTCAAACTAAGCTGGTTTCTGACATTGGAGCTGGAATAAGTACTCACAGGCTGACAGCTGTATGTTTCAACATGGAAAGCCTTGAGAACTACTAACCAGATGTGTAGTTGTTTTGAATGAGGTTTGCATAACAAAAATATGTTGATTTAATAAGTGTCATTTTTGGCTTTCTTTCCTCAAACTAAGCTGGTTTCTGACATTGGAGCTGGAATAAGTACTCACAGGCTGACAGCTGTATATTTCAACATGGAAAGCCTTGAGAACTACTAACCATGATGTGTAATTATTTTGAATGAGGTTTGCATAACAAAAAAATGTTTATTAAATAAGTGCCATTCTTCGCTTTTTTTCCTCAAACTAAGCTCGTTTCTGACATTGGAGCTAGAATAAGTACTCACAGGCTGACAGCTGTATATTTCAACATGGAAAGCCTTGAGAACTACTAACCATGATGTGTAGTTATTTTGAATGAGGTTTGCATAACAAAAAAATGTTGATTTAATAAGTGTCATTTTTGGCTTTCTTTCCTCAAACTAAGCTGGTTTCTGACATTGGAGCTAGAATAAGTACTCATAGGCTGACAGCTGTATATTTCATTTCGTTACTGACAGAGGAGATGGAAGGCCGGCAGACTGAAACGTCTTCACTGGAAACACTTACAATAGGTAAACACACTGCATTTCATGAAGTGAATCATGTTTCTATTGTCTAACAGGTTTTCATTAAACAAGTGTCCATTTTAGCGTTCTCTCCTCAAACTAAGCTTGTTTCTGACATTGGAGCTAGAATAAGCACTCACAGGCTGACAGCTGTATGTTTCAACATGGAAAGCCTTGAGAACTACTAAACATGATGTGTAGTTGTTTTGAATGAGGTTTGCATAACAAAAATATGTTGATTTAATAAGTGTCATTTTTGGCTTTCTTTCCTCAAACTAAGCTGGTTTCTGACATTGGAGCTGGAATAAGTACTCACAGGCTGACAGCTGTATATTTCAACATGGAAAGCCTTGAGAACTACTAACCATGATGTGTAGTTATTTTGAATGAGGTTTGCATAACAAAAAAATGTTGATTTAATAAGTGTCATTTTTGGCTTTCTTTCCTCAAACTAAGCTGGTTTCTGACATTGGAGCTAGAATATGTACTCATAGGCTGACAGCTGTATATTTCATTTCGTTACTGACAGAGGAGATGGAAGGCCGGCAGACTGAAACTTCTTCACTGGAAACACTTACAATAGGTAAACACACTGCATTTCATGAAGTGAATCATGTTTCTATTGTCTAACAGGTTTTCATTAAACAAGTGTCCATTTTAGCGTTCTCTCCTCAAACTAAGCTTGTTTCTGACATTGGAGCTAGAATAAGCACTCACAGGCTGACAGCTGTATGTTTCAACATGGAAAGCCTTGAGAACTACTAAACATGATGTGTAGTTGTTTTGAATGAGGTTTGCATAACAAAAATATGTTGATTTAATAAGTGTCATTTTTGGCTTTCTTTCCTCAAACTAAGCTGGTTTCTGACATTGGAGCTGGAATAAGTACTCACAGGCTGACAGCTGTATGTTTCAACATGGAAAGCCTTGAGAACTACTAACCAGATGTGTAGTTGTTTTGAATGAGGTTTGCATAACAAAAATATGTTGATTTAATAAGTGTCATTTTTGGCTTTCTTTCCTCAAACTAAGCTGGTTTCTGACATTGGAGCTGGAATAAGTACTCACAGGCTGACAGCTGTATATTTCAACATGGAAAGCCTTGAGAACTACTAACCATGATGTGTAATTATTTTGAATGAGGTTTGCATAACAAAAAAATGTTTATTAAATAAGTGCCATTCTTCGCTTTTTTTCCTCAAACTAAGCTCGTTTCTGACATTGGAGCTAGAATAAGTACTCACAGGCTGACAGCTGTATATTTCAACATGGAAAGCCTTGAGAACTACTAACCATGATGTGTAGTTATTTTGAATGAGGTTTGCATAACAAAAAAATGTTGATTTAATAAGTGTCATTTTTGGCTTTCTTTCCTCAAACTAAGCTGGTTTCTGACATTGGAGCTAGAATAAGTACTCATAGGCTGACAGCTGTATATTTCATTTCGTTACTGACAGAGGAGATGGAAGGCCGGCAGACTGAAACGTCTTCACTGGAAACACTTGCAATAGGTAAACACACTGCATTTCATGAAGTGAATCATGTTTCTATTGTCTAACAGGTTTTCATTAAACAAGTGTCCATTTTAGCGTTCTCTCCTCAAACTAAGCTTGTTTCTGACATTGGAGCTAGAATAAGCACTCACAGGCTGACAGCTGTATGTTTCAACATGGAAAGCCTTGAGAACTACTAAACATGATGTGTAGTTGTTTTGAATGAGGTTTGCATAACAAAAATATGTTGATTTAATAAGTGTCATTTTTGGCTTTCTTTCCTCAAACTAAGCTGGTTTCTGACATTGGAGCTAGAATATGTACTCATAGGCTGACAGCTGTATATTTCATTTCGTTACTGACAGAGGAGATGGAAGGCCGGCAGACTGAAACTTCTTCACTGGAAACACTTACAATAGGTAAACACACTGCATTTCATGAAGTGAATCATGTTTCTATTGTCTAACAGGTTTTCATTAAACAAGTGTCCATTTTAGCGTTCTCTCCTCAAACTAAGCTTGTTTCTGACATTGGAGCTAGAATAAGCACTCACAGGCTGACAGCTGTATGTTTCAACATGGAAAGCCTTGAGAACTACTAAACATGATGTGTAGTGGTTTTGAATGAGGTTTGCATAACAAAAATATGTTGATTTAATAAGTGTCATTTTTGGCTTTCTTTCCTCAAACTAAGCTCGTTTCTGACATTGGAGCTGGAATAAGTACTCACAGGCTGACAGCTGTATATTTCAACATGGAAAGCCTTGAGAACTACTAACCATGATGTGTAGTTATTTTGAATGAGGTTTGCATAACAAAAAAATGTTGATTTAATAAGTGTCATTTTTGGCTTTCTTTCCTCAAACTAAGCTGGTTTCTGACATTGGAGCTAGAATATGTACTCATAGGCTGACAGCTGTATATTTCATTTCGTTACTGACAGAGGAGATGGAAGGCCGGCAGACTGAAACTTCTTCACTGGAAACACTTACAATAGGTAAACACACTGCATTTCATGAAGTGAATCATGTTTCTATTGTCTAACAGGTTTTCATTAAACAAGTGTCCATTTTAGCGTTCTCTCCTCAAACTAAGCTTGTTTCTGACATTGGAGCTAGAATAAGCACTCACAGGCTGACAGCTGTATGTTTCAACATGGAAAGCCTTGAGAACTACTAAACATGATGTGTAGTTGTTTTGAATGAGGTTTGCATAACAAAAATATGTTGATTTAATAAGTGTCATTTTTGGCTTTCTTTCCTCAAACTAAGCTGGTTTCTGACATTGGAGCTGGAATAAGTACTCACAGGCTGACAGCTGTATGTTTCAACATGGAAAGCCTTGAGAACTACTAACCATGATGTGTAGTTGTTTTGAATGAGGTTTGCATAACAAAAATATGTTGATTTAATAAGTGTCATTTTTGGCTTTCTTTCCTCAAACTAAGCTGGTTTCTGACATTGGAGCTGGAATAAGTACTCACAGGCTGACAGCTGTATATTTCAACATGGAAAGCCTTGAGAACTACTAACCATGATGTGTAATTATTTTGAATGAGGTTTGCATAACAAAAAAATGTTTATTAAATAAGTGCCATTCTTCGCTTTTTTTCCTCAAACTAAGCTCGTTTCTGACATTGGAGCTAGAATAAGTACTCACAGGCTGACAGCTGTATATTTCAACATGGAAAGCCTTGAGAACTACTAACCATGATGTGTAGTTATTTTGAATGAGGTTTGCATAACAAAAAAATGTTGATTTAATAAGTGTCATTTTTGGCTTTCTTTCCTCAAACTAAGCTGGTTTCTGACATTGGAGCTAGAATAAGTACTCATAGGCTGACAGCTGTATATTTCATTTCGTTACTGACAGAGGAGATGGAAGGCCGGCAGACTGAAACGTCTTCACTGGAAACACTTACAATAGGTAAACACACTGCATTTCATGAAGTGAATCATGTTTCTATTGTCTAACAGGTTTTCATTAAACAAGTGTCCATTTTAGCGTTCTCTCCTCAAATTAAGCTTGTTTCTGACATTGGAGCTAGAATAAGCACTCACAGGCTGACAGCTGTATGTTTCAACATGGAAAGCCTTGAGAACTACTAAACATGATGTGTAGTTGTTTTGAATGAGGTTTGCATAACAAAAATATGTTGATTTAATAAGTGTCATTTTTGGCTTTCTTTCCTCAAACTAAGCTGGTTTCTGACATTGGAGCTAGAATATGTACTCATAGGCTGACAGCTGTATATTTCATTTCGTTACTGACAGAGGAGATGGAAGGCCGGCAGACTGAAACTTCTTCACTGGAAACACTTACAATAGGTAAACACACTGCATTTCATGAAGTGAATCATGTTTCTATTGTCTAACAGGTGTTCATTAAACAAGTGCCATTTTTGGCTTTCTTTCCTCAAACTAAGCTCGTTTCTGACATTGGAGCTGGAATAAGTACTCACAGGCTGACAGCTGTATATTTCAACATGGAAAGCCTTGAGAACTACTAACCATGATGTGTAGTTATTTTGAATGAGGTTTGCATAACAAAAAAATGTTGATTTAATAAGTGTCATTTTTGGCTTTCTTTCCTCAAACTAAGCTGGTTTCTGACATTGGAGCTAGAATATGTACTCATAGGCTGACAGCTGTATATTTCATTTCGTTACTGACAGAGGAGATGGAAGGCCGGCAGACTGAAACTTCTTCACTGGAAACACTTACAATAGGTAAACACACTGCATTTCATGAAGTGAATCATGTTTCTATTGTCTAACAGGTTTTCATTAAACAAGTGTCCATTTTAGCGTTCTCTCCTCAAACTAAGCTTGTTTCTGACATTGGAGCTAGAATAAGCACTCACAGGCTGACAGCTGTATGTTTCAACATGGAAAGCCTTGAGAACTACTAAACATGATGTGTAGTTGTTTTGAATGAGGTTTGCATAACAAAAATATGTTGATTTAATAAGTGTCATTTTTGGCTTTCTTTCCTCAAACTAAGCTGGTTTCTGACATTGGAGCTGGAATAAGTACTCACAGGCTGACAGCTGTATGTTTCAACATGGAAAGCCTTGAGAACTACTAACCATGATGTGTAGTTGTTTTGAATGAGGTTTGCATAACAAAAATATGTTGATTTAATAAGTGTCATTTTTGGCTTTCTTTCCTCAAACTAAGCTGGTTTCTGACATTGGAGCTGGAATAAGTACTCACAGGCTGACAGCTGTATATTTCAACATGGAAAGCCTTGAGAACTACTAACCATGATGTGTAATTATTTTGAATGAGGTTTGCATAACAAAAAAATGTTTATTAAATAAGTGCCATTCTTCGCTTTTTTTCCTCAAACTAAGCTCGTTTCTGACATTGGAGCTAGAATAAGTACTCACAGGCTGACAGCTGTATATTTCAACATGGAAAGCCTTGAGAACTACTAACCATGATGTGTAGTTATTTTGAATGAGGTTTGCATAACAAAAAAATGTTGATTTAATAAGTGTCATTTTTGGCTTTCTTTCCTCAAACTAAGCTGGTTTCTGACATTGGAGCTAGAATAAGTACTCATAGGCTGACAGCTGTATATTTCATTTCGTTACTGACAGAGGAGATGGAAGGCCGGCAGACTGAAACGTCTTCACTGGAAACACTTACAATAGGTAAACACACTGCATTTCATGAAGTGAATCATGTTTCTATTGTCTAACAGGTTTTCATTAAACAAGTGTCCATTTTAGCGTTCTCTCCTCAAATTAAGCTTGTTTCTGACATTGGAGCTAGAATAAGCACTCACAGGCTGACAGCTGTATGTTTCAACATGGAAAGCCTTGAGAACTACTAAACATGATGTGTAGTTGTTTTGAATGAGGTTTGCATAACAAAAATATGTTGATTTAATAAGTGTCATTTTTGGCTTTCTTTCCTCAAACTAAGCTGGTTTCTGACATTGGAGCTAGAATATGTACTCATAGGCTGACAGCTGTATATTTCATTTCGTTACTGACAGAGGAGATGGAAGGCCGGCAGACTGAAACTTCTTCACTGGAAACACTTACAATAGGTAAACACACTGCATTTCATGAAGTGAATCATGTTTCTATTGTCTAACAGGTTTTCATTAAACAAGTGTCCATTTTAGCGTTCTCTCCTCAAACTAAGCTTGTTTCTGACATTGGAGCTAGAATAAGCACTCACAGGCTGACAGCTGTATGTTTCAACATGGAAAGCCTTGAGAACTACTAAACATGATGTGTAGTTGTTTTGAATGAGGTTTGCATAACAAAAATATGTTGATTTAATAAGTGTCATTTTTGGCTTTCTTTCCTCAAACTAAGCTGGTTTCTGACATTGGAGCTAGAATATGTACTCATAGGCTGACAGCTGTATATTTCATTTCGTTACTGACAGAGGAGATGGAAGGCCGGCAGACTGAAACTTCTTCACTGGAAACACTTACAATAGGTAAACACACTGCATTTCATGAAGTGAATCATGTTTCTATTGTCTAACAGGTTTTCATTAAACAAGTGTCCATTTTAGCGTTCTCTCCTCAAACTAAGCTTGTTTCTGACATTGGAGCTAGAATAAGCACTCACAGGCTGACAGCTGTATGTTTCAACATGGAAAGCCTTGAGAACTACTAAACATGATGTGTAGTTGTTTTGAATGAGGTTTGCATAACAAAAATATGTTGATTTAATAAGTGTCATTTTTGGCTTTCTTTCCTCAAACTAAGCTGGTTTCTGACATTGGAGCTGGAATAAGTACTCACAGGCTGACAGCTGTATATTTCAACATGGAAAGCCTTGAGAACTACTAACCATGATGTGTAGTTATTTTGAATGAGGTTTGCATAACAAAAAAATGTTGATTTAATAAGTGTCATTTTTGGCTTTCTTTCCTCAAACTAAGCTGGTTTCTGACATTGGAGCTAGAATATGTACTCATAGGCTGACAGCTGTATATTTCATTTCGTTACTGACAGAGGAGATGGAAGGCCGGCAGACTGAAACTTCTTCACTGGAAACACTTACAATAGGTAAACACACTGCATTTCATGAAGTGAATCATGTTTCTATTGTCTAACAGGTTTTCATTAAACAAGTGTCCATTTTAGCGTTCTCTCCTCAAACTAAGCTTGTTTCTGACATTGGAGCTAGAATAAGCACTCACAGGCTGACAGCTGTATGTTTCAACATGGAAAGCCTTGAGAACTACTAAACATGATGTGTAGTTGTTTTGAATGAGGTTTGCATAACAAAAATATGTTGATTTAATAAGTGTCATTTTTGGCTTTCTTTCCTCAAACTAAGCTGGTTTCTGACATTGGAGCTGGAATAAGTACTCACAGGCTGACAGCTGTATGTTTCAACATGGAAAGCCTTGAGAACTACTAACCAGATGTGTAGTTGTTTTGAATGAGGTTTGCATAACAAAAATATGTTGATTTAATAAGTGTCATTTTTGGCTTTCTTTCCTCAAACTAAGCTGGTTTCTGACATTGGAGCTGGAATAAGTACTCACAGGCTGACAGCTGTATATTTCAACATGGAAAGCCTTGAGAACTACTAACCATGATGTGTAATTATTTTGAATGAGGTTTGCATAACAAAAAAATGTTTATTAAATAAGTGCCATTCTTCGCTTTTTTTCCTCAAACTAAGCTCGTTTCTGACATTGGAGCTAGAATAAGTACTCACAGGCTGACAGCTGTATATTTCAACATGGAAAGCCTTGAGAACTACTAACCATGATGTGTAGTTATTTTGAATGAGGTTTGCATAACAAAAAAATGTTGATTTAATAAGTGTCATTTTTGGCTTTCTTTCCTCAAACTAAGCTGGTTTCTGACATTGGAGCTAGAATAAGTACTCATAGGCTGACAGCTGTATATTTCATTTCGTTACTGACAGAGGAGATGGAAGGCCGGCAGACTGAAACGTCTTCACTGGAAACACTTACAATAGGTAAACACACTGCATTTCATGAAGTGAATCATGTTTCTATTGTCTAACAGGTTTTCATTAAACAAGTGTCCATTTTAGCGTTCTCTCCTCAAACTAAGCTTGTTTCTGACATTGGAGCTAGAATAAGCACTCACAGGCTGACAGCTGTATGTTTCAACATGGAAAGCCTTGAGAACTACTAAACATGATGTGTAGTTGTTTTGAATGAGGTTTGCATAACAAAAATATGTTGATTTAATAAGTGTCATTTTTGGCTTTCTTTCCTCAAACTAAGCTGGTTTCTGACATTGGAGCTAGAATAAGTACTCACAGGCTGACAGCTGTATATTTCAACATGGAAAGCCTTGAGAACTACTAACCATGATGTGTAGTTATTTTGAATGAGGTTTGCATTACAAAAAAATGTTGATTTAATAAGTGTCATTTTTGGCTTTCTTTCCTCAAACTAAGCTGGTTTCTGACATTGGAGCTAGAATAAGTACTCATAGGCTGACAGCTGTATATTTCATTTCGTTACTGACAGAGGAGATGAAATGGCCGGCAGACTGAAACTTCTTCACTGGAAATACTTACAATAGGTAAACACACTGCATTTCATGAAGTGAATCACGTTTCTATTGTCTAACAGGTTTTCATTAAACAAGTGTCCATTTTAGCGTTCTCTCCTCAAACTAAGCTTGTTTCTGACATTGGAGCTAGAATAAGCACTCACAGGCTGACAGCTGTATGTTTCAACATGGAAAGCCTTGAGAACTACTAAACATGATGTGTAGTTGTTTTGAATGAGGTTTGCATAACAAAAATATGTTGATTTAGTAAGTGTCATTTTTGGCTTTCTTTCCTCAAACTAAGCTGGTTTCTGACATTGGAGCTGGAATAAGTACTCACAGGCTGACAGCTGTATATTTCAACATGGAAAGCCTTGAGAACTACTAACCATGATGTGTAGTTATTTTGAATGAGGTTTGCATAACAAAAAAATGTTGATTTAATAAGTGTCATTTTTGGCTTTCTTTCCTCAAACTAAGCTGGTTTCTGACATTGGAGCTAGAATATGTACTCATAGGCTGACAGCTGTATATTTCATTTCGTTACTGACAGAGGAGATGGAAGGCCGGCAGACTGAAACTTCTTCACTGGAAACACTTACAATAGGTAAACACACTGCATTTCATGAAGTGAATCATGTTTCTATTGTCTAACAGGTTTTCATTAAACAAGTGTCCATTTTAGCGTTCTCTCCTCAAACTAAGCTTGTTTCTGACATTGGAGCTAGAATAAGCACTCACAGGCTGACAGCTGTATGTTTCAACATGGAAAGCCTTGAGAACTACTAAACATGATGTGTAGTTGTTTTGAATGAGGTTTGCATAACAAAAATATGTTGATTTAATAAGTGTCATTTTTGGCTTTCTTTCCTCAAACTAAGCTGGTTTCTGACATTGGAGCTGGAATAAGTACTCACAGGCTGACAGCTGTATGTTTCAACATGGAAAGCCTTGAGAACTACTAACCATGATGTGTAGTTGTTTTGAATGAGGTTTGCATAACAAAAATATGTTGATTTAATAAGTGTCATTTTTGGCTTTCTTTCCTCAAACTAAGCTGGTTTCTGACATTGGAGCTGGAATAAGTACTCACAGGCTGACAGCTGTATGTTTCAACATGGAAAGCCTTGAGAACTACTAACCAGATGTGTAGTTGTTTTGAATGAGGTTTGCATAACAAAAATATGTTGATTTAATAAGTGTCATTTTTGGCTTTCTTTCCTCAAACTAAGCTGGTTTCTGACATTGGAGCTGGAATAAGTACTCACAGGCTGACAGCTGTATATTTCAACATGGAAAGCCTTGAGAACTACTAACCATGATGTGTAATTATTTTGAATGAGGTTTGCATAACAAAAAAATGTTTATTAAATAAGTGCCATTCTTCGCTTTTTTTCCTCAAACTAAGCTCGTTTCTGACATTGGAGCTAGAATAAGTACTCACAGGCTGACAGCTGTATATTTCAACATGGAAAGCCTTGAGAACTACTAACCATGATGTGTAGTTATTTTGAATGAGGTTTGCATAACAAAAAAATGTTGATTTAATAAGTGTCATTTTTGGCTTTCTTTCCTCAAACTAAGCTGGTTTCTGACATTGGAGCTAGAATAAGTACTCATAGGCTGACAGCTGTATATTTCATTTCGTTACTGACAGAGGAGATGGAAGGCCGGCAGACTGAAACGTCTTCACTGGAAACACTTACAATAGGTAAACACACTGCATTTCATGAAGTGAATCATGTTTCTATTGTCTAACAGGTTTTCATTAAACAAGTGTCCATTTTAGCGTTCTCTCCTCAAACTAAGCTTGTTTCTGACATTGGAGCTAGAATAAGCACTCACAGGCTGACAGCTGTATGTTTCAACATGGAAAGCCTTGAGAACTACTAAACATGATGTGTAGTTGTTTTGAATGAGGTTTGCATAACAAAAATATGTTGATTTAATAAGTGTCATTTTTGGCTTTCTTTCCTCAAACTAAGCTGGTTTCTGACATTGGAGCTGGAATATGTACTCATAGGCTGACAGCTGTATATTTCATTTCGTTACTGACAGAGGAGATGGAAGGCCGGCAGACTGAAACTTCTTCACTGGAAACACTTACAATAGGTAAACACACTGCATTTCATGAAGTGAATCATGTTTCTATTGTCTAACAGGTTTTCATTAAACAAGTGTCCATTTTAGCGTTCTCTCCTCAAACTAAGCTTGTTTCTGACATTGGAGCTAGAATAAGCACTCACAGGCTGACAGCTGTATGTTTCAACATGGAAAGCCTTGAGAACTACTAAACATGATGTGTAGTTGTTTTGAATGAGGTTTGCATAACAAAAATATGTTGATTTAATAAGTGTCATTTTTGGCTTTCTTTCCTCAAACTAAGCTGGTTTCTGACATTGGAGCTGGAATAAGTACTCACAGGCTGACAGCTGTATATTTCAACATGGAAAGCCTTGAGAACTACTAACCATGATGTGTAGTTATTTTGAATGAGGTTTGCATAACAAAAATATGTTGATTTAATAAGTGTCATTTTTGGCTTTCTTTCCTCAAACTAAGCTGGTTTCTGACATTGGAGCTAGAATATGTACTCATAGGCTGACAGCTGTATATTTCATTTCGTTACTGACAGAGGAGATGGAAGGCCGGCAGACTGAAACTTCTTCACTGGAAACACTTACAATAGGTAAACACACTGCATTTCATGAAGTGAATCATGTTTCTATTGTCTAACAGGTTTTCATTAAACAAGTGTCCATTTTAGCGTTCTCTCCTCAAACTAAGCTTGTTTCTGACATTGGAGCTAGAATAAGCACTCACAGGCTGACAGCTGTATGTTTCAACATGGAAAGCCTTGAGAACTACTAAACATGATGTGTAGTTGTTTTGAATGAGGTTTGCATAACAAAAATATGTTGATTTAATAAGTGTCATTTTTGGCTTTCTTTCCTCAAACTAAGCTGGTTTCTGACATTGGAGCTGGAATAAGTACTCACAGGCTGACAGCTGTATGTTTCAACATGGAAAGCCTTGAGAACTACTAACCAGATGTGTAGTTGTTTTGAATGAGGTTTGCATAACAAAAATATGTTGATTTAATAAGTGTCATTTTTGGCTTTCTTTCCTCAAACTAAGCTGGTTTCTGACATTGGAGCTGGAATAAGTACTCACAGGCTGACAGCTGTATATTTCAACATGGAAAGCCTTGAGAACTACTAACCATGATGTGTAATTATTTTGAATGAGGTTTGCATAACAAAAAAATGTTTATTAAATAAGTGCCATTCTTCGCTTTTTTTCCTCAAACTAAGCTCGTTTCTGACATTGGAGCTAGAATAAGTACTCACAGGCTGACAGCTGTATATTTCAACATGGAAAGCCTTGAGAACTACTAACCATGATGTGTAGTTATTTTGAATGAGGTTTGCATAACAAAAAAATGTTGATTTAATAAGTGTCATTTTTGGCTTTCTTTCCTCAAACTAAGCTGGTTTCTGACATTGGAGCTAGAATAAGTACTCATAGGCTGACAGCTGTATATTTCATTTCGTTACTGACAGAGGAGATGGAAGGCCGGCAGACTGAAACGTCTTCACTGGAAACACTTACAATAGGTAAACACACTGCATTTCATGAAGTGAATCATGTTTCTATTGTCTAACAGGTTTTCATTAAACAAGTGTCCATTTTAGCGTTCTCTCCTCAAACTAAGCTTGTTTCTGACATTGGAGCTAGAATAAGCACTCACAGGCTGACAGCTGTATGTTTCAACATGGAAAGCCTTGAGAACTACTAAACATGATGTGTAGTTGTTTTGAATGAGGTTTGCATAACAAAAATATGTTGATTTAATAAGTGTCATTTTTGGCTTTCTTTCCTCAAACTAAGCTGGTTTCTGACATTGGAGCTAGAATAAGTACTCACAGGCTGACAGCTGTATATTTCAACATGGAAAGCCTTGAGAACTACTAACCATGATGTGTAGTTATTTTGAATGAGGTTTGCATTACAAAAAAATGTTGATTTAATAAGTGTCATTTTTGGCTTTCTTTCCTCAAACTAAGCTGGTTTCTGACATTGGAGCTAGAATAAGTACTCATAGGCTGACAGCTGTATATTTCATTTCGTTACTGACAGAGGAGATGAAATGGCCGGCAGACTGAAACTTCTTCACTGGAAATACTTACAATAGGTAAACACACTGCATTTCATGAAGTGAATCACGTTTCTATTGTCTAACAGGTTTTCATTAAACAAGTGTCCATTTTAGCGTTCTCTCCTCAAACTAAGCTTGTTTCTGACATTGGAGCTAGAATAAGCACTCACAGGCTGACAGCTGTATGTTTCAACATGGAAAGCCTTGAGAACTACTAAACATGATGTGTAGTTGTTTTGAATGAGGTTTGCATAACAAAAATATGTTGATTTAGTAAGTGTCATTTTTGGCTTTCTTTCCTCAAACTAAGCTGGTTTCTGACATTGGAGCTGGAATAAGTACTCACAGGCTGACAGCTGTATATTTCAACATGGAAAGCCTTGAGAACTACTAACCATGATGTGTAGTTATTTTGAATGAGGTTTGCATAACAAAAAAATGTTGATTTAATAAGTGTCATTTTTGGCTTTCTTTCCTCAAACTAAGCTGGTTTCTGACATTGGAGCTAGAATATGTACTCATAGGCTGACAGCTGTATATTTCATTTCGTTACTGACAGAGGAGATGGAAGGCCGGCAGACTGAAACTTCTTCACTGGAAACACTTACAATAGGTAAACACACTGCATTTCATGAAGTGAATCATGTTTCTATTGTCTAACAGGTTTTCATTAAACAAGTGTCCATTTTAGCGTTCTCTCCTCAAACTAAGCTTGTTTCTGACATTGGAGCTAGAATAAGCACTCACAGGCTGACAGCTGTATGTTTCAACATGGAAAGCCTTGAGAACTACTAAACATGATGTGTAGTTGTTTTGAATGAGGTTTGCATAACAAAAATATGTTGATTTAATAAGTGTCATTTTTGGCTTTCTTTCCTCAAACTAAGCTGGTTTCTGACATTGGAGCTGGAATAAGTACTCACAGGCTGACAGCTGTATGTTTCAACATGGAAAGCCTTGAGAACTACTAACCATGATGTGTAGTTGTTTTGAATGAGGTTTGCATAACAAAAATATGTTGATTTAATAAGTGTCATTTTTGGCTTTCTTTCCTCAAACTAAGCTGGTTTCTGACATTGGAGCTGGAATAAGTACTCACAGGCTGACAGCTGTATGTTTCAACATGGAAAGCCTTGAGAACTACTAACCAGATGTGTAGTTGTTTTGAATGAGGTTTGCATAACAAAAATATGTTGATTTAATAAGTGTCATTTTTGGCTTTCTTTCCTCAAACTAAGCTGGTTTCTGACATTGGAGCTGGAATAAGTACTCACAGGCTGACAGCTGTATATTTCAACATGGAAAGCCTTGAGAACTACTAACCATGATGTGTAATTATTTTGAATGAGGTTTGCATAACAAAAAAATGTTTATTAAATAAGTGCCATTCTTCGCTTTTTTTCCTCAAACTAAGCTCGTTTCTGACATTGGAGCTAGAATAAGTACTCACAGGCTGACAGCTGTATATTTCAACATGGAAAGCCTTGAGAACTACTAACCATGATGTGTAGTTATTTTGAATGAGGTTTGCATAACAAAAAAATGTTGATTTAATAAGTGTCATTTTTGGCTTTCTTTCCTCAAACTAAGCTGGTTTCTGACATTGGAGCTAGAATAAGTACTCATAGGCTGACAGCTGTATATTTCATTTCGTTACTGACAGAGGAGATGGAAGGCCGGCAGACTGAAACGTCTTCACTGGAAACACTTACAATAGGTAAACACACTGCATTTCATGAAGTGAATCATGTTTCTATTGTCTAACAGGTTTTCATTAAACAAGTGTCCATTTTAGCGTTCTCTCCTCAAACTAAGCTTGTTTCTGACATTGGAGCTAGAATAAGCACTCACAGGCTGACAGCTGTATGTTTCAACATGGAAAGCCTTGAGAACTACTAAACATGATGTGTAGTTGTTTTGAATGAGGTTTGCATAACAAAAATATGTTGATTTAATAAGTGTCATTTTTGGCTTTCTTTCCTCAAACTAAGCTGGTTTCTGACATTGGAGCTGGAATATGTACTCATAGGCTGACAGCTGTATATTTCATTTCGTTACTGACAGAGGAGATGGAAGGCCGGCAGACTGAAACTTCTTCACTGGAAACACTTACAATAGGTAAACACACTGCATTTCATGAAGTGAATCATGTTTCTATTGTCTAACAGGTTTTCATTAAACAAGTGTCCATTTTAGCGTTCTCTCCTCAAACTAAGCTTGTTTCTGACATTGGAGCTAGAATAAGCACTCACAGGCTGACAGCTGTATGTTTCAACATGGAAAGCCTTGAGAACTACTAAACATGATGTGTAGTTGTTTTGAATGAGGTTTGCATAACAAAAATATGTTGATTTAATAAATGTCATTTTTGGCTTTCTTTCCTCAAACTAAGCTGGTTTCTGACATTGGAGCTGGAATAAGTACTCACAGGCTGACAGCTGTATATTTCAACATGGAAAGCCTTGAGAACTACTAACCATGATGTGTAGTTATTTTGAATGAGGTTTGCATAACAAAAATATGTTGATTTAATAAGTGTCATTTTTGGCTTTCTTTCCTCAAACTAAGCTGGTTTCTGACATTGGAGCTAGAATATGTACTCATAGGCTGACAGCTGTATATTTCATTTCGTTACTGACAGAGGAGATGGAAGGCCGGCAGACTGAAACTTCTTCACTGGAAACACTTACAATAGGTAAACACACTGCATTTCATGAAGTGAATCATGTTTCTATTGTCTAACAGGTTTTCATTAAACAAGTGTCCATTTTAGCGTTCTCTCCTCAAACTAAGCTTGTTTCTGACATTGGAGCTAGAATAAGCACTCACAGGCTGACAGCTGTATGTTTCAACATGGAAAGCCTTGAGAACTACTAAACATGATGTGTAGTTGTTTTGAATGAGGTTTGCATAACAAAAATATGTTGATTTAATAAGTGTCATTTTTGGCTTTCTTTCCTCAAACTAAGCTGGTTTCTGACATTGGAGCTGGAATAAGTACTCACAGGCTGACAGCTGTATGTTTCAACATGGAAAGCCTTGAGAACTACTAACCAGATGTGTAGTTGTTTTGAATGAGGTTTGCATAACAAAAATATGTTGATTTAATAAGTGTCATTTTTGGCTTTCTTTCCTCAAACTAAGCTGGTTTCTGACATTGGAGCTGGAATAAGTACTCACAGGCTGACAGCTGTATATTTCAACATGGAAAGCCTTGAGAACTACTAACCATGATGTGTAATTATTTTGAATGAGGTTTGCATAACAAAAAAATGTTTATTAAATAAGTGCCATTCTTCGCTTTTTTTCCTCAAACTAAGCTCGTTTCTGACATTGGAGCTAGAATAAGTACTCACAGGCTGACAGCTGTATATTTCAACATGGAAAGCCTTGAGAACTACTAACCATGATGTGTAGTTATTTTGAATGAGGTTTGCATAACAAAAAAATGTTGATTTAATAAGTGTCATTTTTGGCTTTCTTTCCTCAAACTAAGCTGGTTTCTGACATTGGAGCTAGAATAAGTACTCATAGGCTGACAGCTGTATATTTCATTTCGTTACTGACAGAGGAGATGGAAGGCCGGCAGACTGAAACGTCTTCACTGGAAACACTTACAATAGGTAAACACACTGCATTTCATGAAGTGAATCATGTTTCTATTGTCTAACAGGTTTTCATTAAACAAGTGTCCATTTTAGCGTTCTCTCCTCAAACTAAGCTTGTTTCTGACATTGGAGCTAGAATAAGCACTCACAGGCTGACAGCTGTATGTTTCAACATGGAAAGCCTTGAGAACTACTAAACATGATGTGTAGTTGTTTTGAATGAGGTTTGCATAACAAAAATATGTTGATTTAATAAGTGTCATTTTTGGCTTTCTTTCCTCAAACTAAGCTGGTTTCTGACATTGGAGCTAGAATATGTACTCATAGGCTGACAGCTGTATATTTCATTTCGTTACTGACAGAGGAGATGGAAGGCCGGCAGACTGAAACTTCTTCACTGGAAACACTTACAATAGGTAAACACACTGCATTTCATGAAGTGAATCATGTTTCTATTGTCTAACAGGTGTTCATTAAACAAGTGCCATTTTTGGCTTTCTTTCCTCAAACTAAGCTCGTTTCTGACATTGGAGCTGGAATAAGTACTCACAGGCTGACAGCTGTATATTTCAACATGGAAAGCCTTGAGAACTACTAACCATGATGTGTAGTTATTTTGAATGAGGTTTGCATAACAAAAAAATGTTGATTTAATAAGTGTCATTTTTGGCTTTCTTTCCTCAAACTAAGCTGGTTTCTGACATTGGAGCTAGAATATGTACTCATAGGCTGACAGCTGTATATTTCATTTCGTTACTGACAGAGGAGATGGAAGGCCGGCAGACTGAAACTTCTTCACTGGAAACACTTACAATAGGTAAACACACTGCATTTCATGAAGTGAATCATGTTTCTATTGTCTAACAGGTTTTCATTAAACAAGTGTCCATTTTAGCGTTCTCTCCTCAAACTAAGCTTGTTTCTGACATTGGAGCTAGAATAAGCACTCACAGGCTGACAGCTGTATGTTTCAACATGGAAAGCCTTGAGAACTACTAAACATGATGTGTAGTTGTTTTGAATGAGGTTTGCATAACAAAAATATGTTGATTTAATAAGTGTCATTTTTGGCTTTCTTTCCTCAAACTAAGCTGGTTTCTGACATTGGAGCTGGAATAAGTACTCACAGGCTGACAGCTGTATGTTTCAACATGGAAAGCCTTGAGAACTACTAACCATGATGTGTAGTTGTTTTGAATGAGGTTTGCATAACAAAAATATGTTGATTTAATAAGTGTCATTTTTGGCTTTCTTTCCTCAAACTAAGCTGGTTTCTGACATTGGAGCTGGAATAAGTACTCACAGGCTGACAGCTGTATATTTCAACATGGAAAGCCTTGAGAACTACTAACCATGATGTGTAATTATTTTGAATGAGGTTTGCATAACAAAAAAATGTTTATTAAATAAGTGCCATTCTTCGCTTTTTTTCCTCAAACTAAGCTCGTTTCTGACATTGGAGCTAGAATAAGTACTCACAGGCTGACAGCTGTATATTTCAACATGGAAAGCCTTGAGAACTACTAACCATGATGTGTAGTTATTTTGAATGAGGTTTGCATAACAAAAAAATGTTGATTTAATAAGTGTCATTTTTGGCTTTCTTTCCTCAAACTAAGCTGGTTTCTGACATTGGAGCTAGAATAAGTACTCATAGGCTGACAGCTGTATATTTCATTTCGTTACTGACAGAGGAGATGGAAGGCCGGCAGACTGAAACGTCTTCACTGGAAACACTTACAATAGGTAAACACACTGCATTTCATGAAGTGAATCATGTTTCTATTGTCTAACAGGTTTTCATTAAACAAGTGTCCATTTTAGCGTTCTCTCCTCAAATTAAGCTTGTTTCTGACATTGGAGCTAGAATAAGCACTCACAGGCTGACAGCTGTATGTTTCAACATGGAAAGCCTTGAGAACTACTAAACATGATGTGTAGTTGTTTTGAATGAGGTTTGCATAACAAAAATATGTTGATTTAATAAGTGTCATTTTTGGCTTTCTTTCCTCAAACTAAGCTGGTTTCTGACATTGGAGCTAGAATATGTACTCATAGGCTGACAGCTGTATATTTCATTTCGTTACTGACAGAGGAGATGGAAGGCCGGCAGACTGAAACTTCTTCACTGGAAACACTTACAATAGGTAAACACACTGCATTTCATGAAGTGAATCATGTTTCTATTGTCTAACAGGTTTTCATTAAACAAGTGTCCATTTTAGCGTTCTCTCCTCAAACTAAGCTTGTTTCTGACATTGGAGCTAGAATAAGCACTCACAGGCTGACAGCTGTATGTTTCAACATGGAAAGCCTTGAGAACTACTAAACATGATGTGTAGTTGTTTTGAATGAGGTTTGCATAACAAAAATATGTTGATTTAATAAGTGTCATTTTTGGCTTTCTTTCCTCAAACTAAGCTGGTTTCTGACATTGGAGCTAGAATATGTACTCATAGGCTGACAGCTGTATATTTCATTTCGTTACTGACAGAGGAGATGGAAGGCCGGCAGACTGAAACTTCTTCACTGGAAACACTTACAATAGGTAAACACACTGCATTTCATGAAGTGAATCATGTTTCTATTGTCTAACAGGTTTTCATTAAACAAGTGTCCATTTTAGCGTTCTCTCCTCAAACTAAGCTTGTTTCTGACATTGGAGCTAGAATAAGCACTCACAGGCTGACAGCTGTATGTTTCAACATGGAAAGCCTTGAGAACTACTAAACATGATGTGTAGTTGTTTTGAATGAGGTTTGCATAACAAAAATATGTTGATTTAATAAGTGTCATTTTTGGCTTTCTTTCCTCAAACTAAGCTGGTTTCTGACATTGGAGCTGGAATAAGTACTCACAGGCTGACAGCTGTATATTTCAACATGGAAAGCCTTGAGAACTACTAACCATGATGTGTAGTTATTTTGAATGAGGTTTGCATAACAAAAAAATGTTGATTTAATAAGTGTCATTTTTGGCTTTCTTTCCTCAAACTAAGCTGGTTTCTGACATTGGAGCTAGAATATGTACTCATAGGCTGACAGCTGTATATTTCATTTCGTTACTGACAGAGGAGATGGAAGGCCGGCAGACTGAAACTTCTTCACTGGAAACACTTACAATAGGTAAACACACTGCATTTCATGAAGTGAATCATGTTTCTATTGTCTAACAGGTTTTCATTAAACAAGTGTCCATTTTAGCGTTCTCTCCTCAAACTAAGCTTGTTTCTGACATTGGAGCTAGAATAAGCACTCACAGGCTGACAGCTGTATGTTTCAACATGGAAAGCCTTGAGAACTACTAAACATGATGTGTAGTTGTTTTGAATGAGGTTTGCATAACAAAAATATGTTGATTTAATAAGTGTCATTTTTGGCTTTCTTTCCTCAAACTAAGCTGGTTTCTGACATTGGAGCTAGAATAAGTACTCATAGGCTGACAGCTGTATATTTCATTTCGTTACTGACAGAGGAGATGGAAGGCCGGCAGACTGAAACGTCTTCACTGGAAACACTTACAATAGGTAAACACACTGCATTTCATGAAGTGAATCATGTTTCTATTGTCTAACAGGTTTTCATTAAACAAGTGTCCATTTTAGCGTTCTCTCCTCAAATTAAGCTTGTTTCTGACATTGGAGCTAGAATAAGCACTCACAGGCTGACAGCTGTATGTTTCAACATGGAAAGCCTTGAGAACTACTAAACATGATGTGTAGTTGTTTTGAATGAGGTTTGCATAACAAAAATATGTTGATTTAATAAGTGTCATTTTTGGCTTTCTTTCCTCAAACTAAGCTGGTTTCTGACATTGGAGCTAGAATATGTACTCATAGGCTGACAGCTGTATATTTCATTTCGTTACTGACAGAGGAGATGGAAGGCCGGCAGACTGAAACTTCTTCACTGGAAACACTTACAATAGGTAAACACACTGCATTTCATGAAGTGAATCATGTTTCTATTGTCTAACAGGTTTTCATTAAACAAGTGTCCATTTTAGCGTTCTCTCCTCAAACTAAGCTTGTTTCTGACATTGGAGCTAGAATAAGCACTCACAGGCTGACAGCTGTATGTTTCAACATGGAAAGCCTTGAGAACTACTAAACATGATGTGTAGTTGTTTTGAATGAGGTTTGCATAACAAAAATATGTTGATTTAATAAGTGTCATTTTTGGCTTTCTTTCCTCAAACTAAGCTGGTTTCTGACATTGGAGCTAGAATATGTACTCATAGGCTGACAGCTGTATATTTCATTTCGTTACTGACAGAGGAGATGGAAGGCCGGCAGACTGAAACTTCTTCACTGGAAACACTTACAATAGGTAAACACACTGCATTTCATGAAGTGAATCATGTTTCTATTGTCTAACAGGTTTTCATTAAACAAGTGTCCATTTTAGCGTTCTCTCCTCAAACTAAGCTTGTTTCTGACATTGGAGCTAGAATAAGCACTCACAGGCTGACAGCTGTATGTTTCAACATGGAAAGCCTTGAGAACTACTAAACATGATGTGTAGTTGTTTTGAATGAGGTTTGCATAACAAAAATATGTTGATTTAATAAGTGTCATTTTTGGCTTTCTTTCCTCAAACTAAGCTGGTTTCTGACATTGGAGCTGGAATAAGTACTCACAGGCTGACAGCTGTATATTTCAACATGGAAAGCCTTGAGAACTACTAACCATGATGTGTAGTTATTTTGAATGAGGTTTGCATAACAAAAAAATGTTGATTTAATAAGTGTCATTTTTGGCTTTCTTTCCTCAAACTAAGCTGGTTTCTGACATTGGAGCTAGAATATGTACTCATAGGCTGACAGCTGTATATTTCATTTCGTTACTGACAGAGGAGATGGAAGGCCGGCAGACTGAAACTTCTTCACTGGAAACACTTACAATAGGTAAACACACTGCATTTCATGAAGTGAATCATGTTTCTATTGTCTAACAGGTTTTCATTAAACAAGTGTCCATTTTAGCGTTCTCTCCTCAAACTAAGCTTGTTTCTGACATTGGAGCTAGAATAAGCACTCACAGGCTGACAGCTGTATGTTTCAACATGGAAAGCCTTGAGAACTACTAAACATGATGTGTAGTTGTTTTGAATGAGGTTTGCATAACAAAAATATGTTGATTTAATAAGTGTCATTTTTGGCTTTCTTTCCTCAAACTAAGCTGGTTTCTGACATTGGAGCTGGAATAAGTACTCACAGGCTGACAGCTGTATGTTTCAACATGGAAAGCCTTGAGAACTACTAACCAGATGTGTAGTTGTTTTGAATGAGGTTTGCATAACAAAAATATGTTGATTTAATAAGTGTCATTTTTGGCTTTCTTTCCTCAAACTAAGCTGGTTTCTGACATTGGAGCTGGAATAAGTACTCACAGGCTGACAGCTGTATATTTCAACATGGAAAGCCTTGAGAACTACTAACCATGATGTGTAATTATTTTGAATGAGGTTTGCATAACAAAAAAATGTTTATTAAATAAGTGTCATTTTTGGCTTTCTTTCCTCAAACTAAGCTGGTTTCTGACATTGGAGCTAGAATATGTACTCATAGGCTGACAGCTGTATATTTCATTTCGTTACTGACAGAGGAGATGGAAGGCCGGCAGACTGAAACTTCTTCACTGGAAACACTTACAATAGGTAAACACACTGCATTTCATGAAGTGAATCATGTTTCTATTGTCTAACAGGTTTTCATTAAACAAGTGTCCATTTTAGCGTTCTCTCCTCAAACTAAGCTTGTTTCTGACATTGGAGCTAGAATAAGCACTCACAGGCTGACAGCTGTATGTTTCAACATGGAAAGCCTTGAGAACTACTAAACATGATGTGTAGTTGTTTTGAATGAGGTTTGCATAACAAAAATATGTTGATTTAATAAGTGTCATTTTTGGCTTTCTTTCCTCAAACTAAGCTGGTTTCTGACATTGGAGCTGGAATAAGTACTCACAGGCTGACAGCTGTATATTTCAACATGGAAAGCCTTGAGAACTACTAACCATGATGTGTAGTTATTTTGAATGAGGTTTGCATAACAAAAAAATGTTGATTTAATAAGTGTCATTTTTGGCTTTCTTTCCTCAAACTAAGCTGGTTTCTGACATTGGAGCTAGAATATGTACTCATAGGCTGACAGCTGTATATTTCATTTCGTTACTGACAGAGGAGATGGAAGGCCGGCAGACTGAAACTTCTTCACTGGAAACACTTACAATAGGTAAACACACTGCATTTCATGAAGTGAATCATGTTTCTATTGTCTAACAGGTTTTCATTAAACAAGTGTCCATTTTAGCGTTCTCTCCTCAAACTAAGCTTGTTTCTGACATTGGAGCTAGAATAAGCACTCACAGGCTGACAGCTGTATGTTTCAACATGGAAAGCCTTGAGAACTACTAAACATGATGTGTAGTTGTTTTGAATGAGGTTTGCATAACAAAAATATGTTGATTTAATAAGTGTCATTTTTGGCTTTCTTTCCTCAAACTAAGCTGGTTTCTGACATTGGAGCTGGAATAAGTACTCACAGGCTGACAGCTGTATGTTTCAACATGGAAAGCCTTGAGAACTACTAACCAGATGTGTAGTTGTTTTGAATGAGGTTTGCATAACAAAAATATGTTGATTTAATAAGTGTCATTTTTGGCTTTCTTTCCTCAAACTAAGCTGGTTTCTGACATTGGAGCTGGAATAAGTACTCACAGGCTGACAGCTGTATATTTCAACATGGAAAGCCTTGAGAACTACTAACCATGATGTGTAATTATTTTGAATGAGGTTTGCATAACAAAAAAATGTTTATTAAATAAGTGCCATTCTTCGCTTTTTTTCCTCAAACTAAGCTCGTTTCTGACATTGGAGCTAGAATAAGTACTCACAGGCTGACAGCTGTATATTTCAACATGGAAAGCCTTGAGAACTACTAACCATGATGTGTAGTTATTTTGAATGAGGTTTGCATAACAAAAAAATGTTGATTTAATAAGTGTCATTTTTGGCTTTCTTTCCTCAAACTAAGCTGGTTTCTGACATTGGAGCTAGAATAAGTACTCATAGGCTGACAGCTGTATATTTCATTTCGTTACTGACAGAGGAGATGGAAGGCCGGCAGACTGAAACGTCTTCACTGGAAACACTTACAATAGGTAAACACACTGCATTTCATGAAGTGAATCATGTTTCTATTGTCTAACAGGTTTTCATTAAACAAGTGTCCATTTTAGCGTTCTCTCCTCAAACTAAGCTTGTTTCTGACATTGGAGCTAGAATAAGCACTCACAGGCTGACAGCTGTATGTTTCAACATGGAAAGCCTTGAGAACTACTAAACATGATGTGTAGTTGTTTTGAATGAGGTTTGCATAACAAAAATATGTTGATTTAATAAGTGTCATTTTTGGCTTTCTTTCCTCAAACTAAGCTGGTTTCTGACATTGGAGCTAGAATAAGTACTCACAGGCTGACAGCTGTATATTTCAACATGGAAAGCCTTGAGAACTACTAACCATGATGTGTAGTTATTTTGAATGAGGTTTGCATTACAAAAAAATGTTGATTTAATAAGTGTCATTTTTGGCTTTCTTTCCTCAAACTAAGCTGGTTTCTGACATTGGAGCTAGAATAAGTACTCATAGGCTGACAGCTGTATATTTCATTTCGTTACTGACAGAGGAGATGAAATGGCCGGCAGACTGAAACTTCTTCACTGGAAATACTTACAATAGGTAAACACACTGCATTTCATGAAGTGAATCACGTTTCTATTGTCTAACAGGTTTTCATTAAACAAGTGTCCATTTTAGCGTTCTCTCCTCAAACTAAGCTTGTTTCTGACATTGGAGCTAGAATAAGCACTCACAGGCTGACAGCTGTATGTTTCAACATGGAAAGCCTTGAGAACTACTAAACATGATGTGTAGTTGTTTTGAATGAGGTTTGCATAACAAAAATATGTTGATTTAGTAAGTGTCATTTTTGGCTTTCTTTCCTCAAACTAAGCTGGTTTCTGACATTGGAGCTGGAATAAGTACTCACAGGCTGACAGCTGTATATTTCAACATGGAAAGCCTTGAGAACTACTAACCATGATGTGTAGTTATTTTGAATGAGGTTTGCATAACAAAAAAATGTTGATTTAATAAGTGTCATTTTTGGCTTTCTTTCCTCAAACTAAGCTGGTTTCTGACATTGGAGCTAGAATATGTACTCATAGGCTGACAGCTGTATATTTCATTTCGTTACTGACAGAGGAGATGGAAGGCCGGCAGACTGAAACTTCTTCACTGGAAACACTTACAATAGGTAAACACACTGCATTTCATGAAGTGAATCATGTTTCTATTGTCTAACAGGTTTTCATTAAACAAGTGTCCATTTTAGCGTTCTCTCCTCAAACTAAGCTTGTTTCTGACATTGGAGCTAGAATAAGCACTCACAGGCTGACAGCTGTATGTTTCAACATGGAAAGCCTTGAGAACTACTAAACATGATGTGTAGTTGTTTTGAATGAGGTTTGCATAACAAAAATATGTTGATTTAATAAGTGTCATTTTTGGCTTTCTTTCCTCAAACTAAGCTGGTTTCTGACATTGGAGCTGGAATAAGTACTCACAGGCTGACAGCTGTATGTTTCAACATGGAAAGCCTTGAGAACTACTAACCATGATGTGTAGTTGTTTTGAATGAGGTTTGCATAACAAAAATATGTTGATTTAATAAGTGTCATTTTTGGCTTTCTTTCCTCAAACTAAGCTGGTTTCTGACATTGGAGCTGGAATAAGTACTCACAGGCTGACAGCTGTATGTTTCAACATGGAAAGCCTTGAGAACTACTAACCAGATGTGTAGTTGTTTTGAATGAGGTTTGCATAACAAAAATATGTTGATTTAATAAGTGTCATTTTTGGCTTTCTTTCCTCAAACTAAGCTGGTTTCTGACATTGGAGCTGGAATAAGTACTCACAGGCTGACAGCTGTATATTTCAACATGGAAAGCCTTGAGAACTACTAACCATGATGTGTAATTATTTTGAATGAGGTTTGCATAACAAAAAAATGTTTATTAAATAAGTGCCATTCTTCGCTTTTTTTCCTCAAACTAAGCTCGTTTCTGACATTGGAGCTAGAATAAGTACTCACAGGCTGACAGCTGTATATTTCAACATGGAAAGCCTTGAGAACTACTAACCATGATGTGTAGTTATTTTGAATGAGGTTTGCATAACAAAAAAATGTTGATTTAATAAGTGTCATTTTTGGCTTTCTTTCCTCAAACTAAGCTGGTTTCTGACATTGGAGCTAGAATAAGTACTCATAGGCTGACAGCTGTATATTTCATTTCGTTACTGACAGAGGAGATGGAAGGCCGGCAGACTGAAACGTCTTCACTGGAAACACTTACAATAGGTAAACACACTGCATTTCATGAAGTGAATCATGTTTCTATTGTCTAACAGGTTTTCATTAAACAAGTGTCCATTTTAGCGTTCTCTCCTCAAACTAAGCTTGTTTCTGACATTGGAGCTAGAATAAGCACTCACAGGCTGACAGCTGTATGTTTCAACATGGAAAGCCTTGAGAACTACTAAACATGATGTGTAGTTGTTTTGAATGAGGTTTGCATAACAAAAATATGTTGATTTAATAAGTGTCATTTTTGGCTTTCTTTCCTCAAACTAAGCTGGTTTCTGACATTGGAGCTGGAATATGTACTCATAGGCTGACAGCTGTATATTTCATTTCGTTACTGACAGAGGAGATGGAAGGCCGGCAGACTGAAACTTCTTCACTGGAAACACTTACAATAGGTAAACACACTGCATTTCATGAAGTGAATCATGTTTCTATTGTCTAACAGGTTTTCATTAAACAAGTGTCCATTTTAGCGTTCTCTCCTCAAACTAAGCTTGTTTCTGACATTGGAGCTAGAATAAGCACTCACAGGCTGACAGCTGTATGTTTCAACATGGAAAGCCTTGAGAACTACTAAACATGATGTGTAGTTGTTTTGAATGAGGTTTGCATAACAAAAATATGTTGATTTAATAAGTGTCATTTTTGGCTTTCTTTCCTCAAACTAAGCTGGTTTCTGACATTGGAGCTGGAATAAGTACTCACAGGCTGACAGCTGTATATTTCAACATGGAAAGCCTTGAGAACTACTAACCATGATGTGTAGTTATTTTGAATGAGGTTTGCATAACAAAAATATGTTGATTTAATAAGTGTCATTTTTGGCTTTCTTTCCTCAAACTAAGCTGGTTTCTGACATTGGAGCTAGAATATGTACTCATAGGCTGACAGCTGTATATTTCATTTCGTTACTGACAGAGGAGATGGAAGGCCGGCAGACTGAAACTTCTTCACTGGAAACACTTACAATAGGTAAACACACTGCATTTCATGAAGTGAATCATGTTTCTATTGTCTAACAGGTTTTCATTAAACAAGTGTCCATTTTAGCGTTCTCTCCTCAAACTAAGCTTGTTTCTGACATTGGAGCTAGAATAAGCACTCACAGGCTGACAGCTGTATGTTTCAACATGGAAAGCCTTGAGAACTACTAAACATGATGTGTAGTTGTTTTGAATGAGGTTTGCATAACAAAAATATGTTGATTTAATAAGTGTCATTTTTGGCTTTCTTTCCTCAAACTAAGCTGGTTTCTGACATTGGAGCTGGAATAAGTACTCACAGGCTGACAGCTGTATGTTTCAACATGGAAAGCCTTGAGAACTACTAACCATGATGTGTAGTTGTTTTGAATGAGGTTTGCATAACAAAAATATGTTGATTTAATAAGTGTCATTTTTGGCTTTCTTTCCTCAAACTAAGCTGGTTTCTGACATTGGAGCTGGAATAAGTACTCACAGGCTGACAGCTGTATATTTCAACATGGAAAGCCTTGAGAACTACTAACCATGATGTGTAATTATTTTGAATGAGGTTTGCATAACAAAAATATGTTTATTAAATAAGTGCCATTCTTCGCTTTTTTTCCTCAAACTAAGCTCGTTTCTGACATTGGAGCTAGAATAAGTACTCACAGGCTGACAGCTGTATATTTCAACATGAAAAGCCTTGAGAACTACTAACCATGATGTGTAGTTATTTTGAATGAGGTTTGCATAACAAAAAAATGTTGATTTAATAAGTGTCATTTTTGGCTTTCTTTCCTCAAACTAAGCTGGTTTCTGACATTGGAGCTAGAATAAGTACTCATAGGCTGACAGCTGTATATTTCATTTCGTTACTGACAGAGGAGATGGAAGGCCGGCAGACTGAAACTTCTTCACTGGAAACACTTACAATAGGTAAACACACTGCATTTCATGAAGTGAATCATGTTTCTATTGTCTAACAGGTTTTCATTAAACAAGTGTCCATTTTAGCGTTCTCTCCTCAAATTAAGCTTGTTTCTGACATTGGAGCTAGAATAAGCACTCACAGGCTGACAGCTGTATGTTTCAACATGGAAAGCCTTGAGAACTACTAAACATGATGTGTAGTTGTTTTGAATGAGGTTTGCATAACAAAAATATGTTGATTTAATAAGTGTCATTTTTGGCTTTCTTTCCTCAAACTAAGCTGGTTTCTGACATTGGAGCTGGAATAAGTACTCACAGGCTGACAGCTGTATATTTCAACATGGAAAGCCTTGAGAACTACTAACCATGATGTGTAGTTATTTTGAATGAGGTTTGCATAACAAAAAAATGTTGATTTAATAAGTGTCATTTTTGGCTTTCTTTCCTCAAACTAAGCTGGTTTCTGACATTGGAGCTAGAATATGTACTCATAGGCTGACAGCTGTATATTTCATTTCGTTACTGACAGAGGAGATGGAAGGCTGGCAGACTGAAACTTCTTCACTGGAAACACTTACAATAGGTAAACACACTGCATTTCATGAAGTGAATCATGTTTCTATTGTCTAACAGGTTTTCATTAAACAAGTGTCCATTTTAGCATTCTCTCCTCAAACTAAGCTTGTTTCTGACATTGGAGCTAGAATAAGCACTCACAGGCTGACAGCTGTATGTTTCAACATGGAAAGCCTTGAGAACTACTAAACATGATGTGTAGTTGTTTTGAATGAGGTTTGCATAACAAAAATATGTTGATTTAATAAGTGTCATTTTTGGCTTTCTTTCCTCAAACTAAGCTCGTTTCTGACATTGGAGCTGGAATAAGTACTCACAGGCTGACAGCTGTATGTTTCAACATGGAAAGCCTTGAGAACTACTAACCATGATGTGTAGTTGTTTTGAATGAGGTTTGCATAACAAAAATATGTTGATTTAATAAGTGTCATTTTTGGCTTTCTTTCCTCAAACTAAGCTGGTTTCTGACATTGGAGCTGGAATAAGTACTCACAGGCTGACAGCTGTATGTTTCAACATGGAAAGCCTTGAGAACTACTAACCATGATGTGTAGTTGTTTTGAATGAGGTTTGCATAACAAAAATATGTTGATTTAATAAGTGTCATTTTTGGCTTTCTTTCCTCAAACTAAGCTGGTTTCTGACATTGGAGCTGGAATAAGTACTCACAGGCTGACAGCTGTATATTTCAACATGGAAAGCCTTGAGAACTACTAACCATGATGTGTAATTATTTTGAATGAGGTTTGCATAACAAAAAAATGTTTATTAAATAAGTGCCATTCTTCGCTTTTTTTCCTCAAACTAAGCTCGTTTCTGACATTGGAGCTAGAATAAGTACTCACAGGCTGACAGCTGTATATTTCAACATGGAAAGCCTTGAGAACTACTAACCATGATGTGTAGTTATTTTGAATGAGGTTTGCATAACAAAAAAATGTTGATTTAATAAGTGTCATTTTTGGCTTTCTTTCCTCAAACTAAGCTGGTTTCTGACATTGGAGCTAGAATAAGTACTCATAGGCTGACAGCTGTATATTTCATTTCGTTACTGACAGAGGAGATGGAAGGCCGGCAGACTGAAACTTCTTCACTGGAAACACTTACAATAGGTAAACACACTGCATTTCATGAAGTGAATCATGTTTCTATTGTCTAACAGGTTTTCATTAAACAAGTGTCCATTTTAGCGTTCTCTCCTCAAACTAAGCTTGTTTCTGACATTGGAGCACTCACAGGCTGACAGCTGTATGTTTCAACATGGAAAGCCTTGAGAACTACTAAACATGATGTGTAGTTGTTTTGAATGAGGTTTGCATAACAAAAATATGTTGATTTAATAAGTGTCATTTTTGGCTTTCTTTCCTCAAACTAAGCTGGTTTCTGACATTGGAGCTGGAATAAGTACTCACAGGCTGACAGCTGTATATTTCAACATGGAAAGCCTTGAGAACTACTAACCATGATGTGTAGTTATTTTGAATGAGGTTTGCATAACAAAAAAATGTTGATTTAATAAGTGTCATTTTTGGCTTTCTTTCCTCAAACTAAGCTGGTTTCTGACATTGGAGCTAGAATATGTACTCATAGGCTGACAGCTGTATATTTCATTTCGTTACTGACAGAGGAGATGGAAGGCCGGCAGACTGAAACTTCTTCACTGGAAACACTTACAATAGGTAAACACACTGCATTTCATGAAGTGAATCATGTTTCTATTGTCTAACAGGTTTTCATTAAACAAGTGTCCATTTTAGCGTTCTCTCCTCAAACTAAGCTTGTTTCTGACATTGGAGCTAGAATAAGCACTCACAGGCTGACAGCTGTATGTTTCAACATGGAAAGCCTTGAGAACTACTAAACATGATGTGTAGTTGTTTTGAATGAGGTTTGCATAACAAAAATATGTTGATTTAATAAGTGTCATTTTTGGCTTTCTTTCCTCAAACTAAGCTGGTTTCTGACATTGGAGCTGGAATAAGTACTCACAGGCTGACAGCTGTATATTTCAACATGGAAAGCCTTGAGAACTACTAACCATGATGTGTAGTTATTTTGAATGAGGTTTGCATAACAAAAAAATGTTGATTTAATAAGTGTCATTTTTGGCTTTCTTTCCTCAAACTAAGCTGGTTTCTGACATTGGAGCTAGAATATGTACTCATAGGCTGACAGCTGTATATTTCATTTCGTTACTGACAGAGGAGATGGAAGGCCGGCAGACTGAAACTTCTTCACTGGAAACACTTACAATAGGTAAACACACTGCATTTCATGAAGTGAATCATGTTTCTATTGTCTAACAGGTTTTCATTAAACAAGTGTCCATTTTAGCGTTCTCTCCTCAAACTAAGCTTGTTTCTGACATTGGAGCACTCACAGGCTGACAGCTGTATGTTTCAACATGGAAAGCCTTGAGAACTACTAAACATGATGTGTAGTTGTTTTGAATGAGGTTTGCATAACAAAAATATGTTGATTTAATAAGTGTCATTTTTGGCTTTCTTTCCTCAAACTAAGCTGGTTTCTGACATTGGAGCTGGAATAAGTACTCACAGGCTGACAGCTGTATATTTCAACATGGAAAGCCTTGAGAACTACTAACCATGATGTGTAGTTATTTTGAATGAGGTTTGCATAACAAAAAAATGTTGATTTAATAAGTGTCATTTTTGGCTTTCTTTCCTCAAACTAAGCTGGTTTCTGACATTGGAGCTAGAATATGTACTCATAGGCTGACAGCTGTATATTTCATTTCGTTACTGACAGAGGAGATGGAAGGCCGGCAGACTGAAACTTCTTCACTGGAAACACTTACAATAGGTAAACACACTGCATTTCATGAAGTGAATCATGTTTCTATTGTCTAACAGGTTTTCATTAAACAAGTGTCCATTTTAGCGTTCTCTCCTCAAACTAAGCTTGTTTCTGACATTGGAGCTAGAATAAGCACTCACAGGCTGACAGCTGTATGTTTCAACATGGAAAGCCTTGAGAACTACTAAACATGATGTGTAGTTGTTTTGAATGAGGTTTGCATAACAAAAATATGTTGATTTAATAAGTGTCATTTTTGGCTTTCTTTCCTCAAACTAAGCTGGTTTCTGACATTGGAGCTGGAATAAGTACTCACAGGCTGACAGCTGTATATTTCAACATGGAAAGCCTTGAGAACTACTAACCATGATGTGTAGTTATTTTGAATGAGGTTTGCATAACAAAAAAATGTTGATTTAATAAGTGTCATTTTTGGCTTTCTTTCCTCAAACTAAGCTGGTTTCTGACATTGGAGCTAGAATATGTACTCATAGGCTGACAGCTGTATATTTCATTTCGTTACTGACAGAGGAGATGGAAGGCCGGCAGACTGAAACTTCTTCACTGGAAACACTTACAATAGGTAAACACACTGCATTTCATGAAGTGAATCATGTTTCTATTGTCTAACAGGTTTTCATTAAACAAGTGTCCATTTTAGCGTTCTCTCCTCAAACTAAGCTTGTTTCTGACATTGGAGCTAGAATAAGCACTCACAGGCTGACAGCTGTATGTTTCAACATGGAAAGCCTTGAGAACTACTAAACATGATGTGTAGTTGTTTTGAATGAGGTTTGCATAACAAAAATATGTTGATTTAATAAGTGTCATTTTTGGCTTTCTTTCCTCAAACTAAGCTGGTTTCTGACATTGGAGCTGGAATAAGTACTCACAGGCTGACAGCTGTATGTTTCAACATGGAAAGCCTTGAGAACTACTAACCATGATGTGTAGTTGTTTTGAATGAGGTTTGCATAACAAAAATATGTTGATTTAATAAGTGTCATTTTTGGCTTTCTTTCCTCAAACTAAGCTGGTTTCTGACATTGGAGCTGGAATAAGTACTCACAGGCTGACAGCTGTATGTTTCAACATGGAAAGCCTTGAGAACTACTAACCATGATGTGTAGTTGTTTTGAATGAGGTTTGCATAACAAAAATATGTTGATTTAATAAGTGTCATTTTTGGCTTTCTTTCCTCAAACTAAGCTGGTTTCTGACATTGGAGCTGGAATAAGTACTCACAGGCTGACAGCTGTATATTTCAACATGGAAAGCCTTGAGAACTACTAACCATGATGTGTAATTATTTTGAATGAGGTTTGCATAACAAAAAAATGTTTATTAAATAAGTGCCATTCTTCGCTTTTTTTCCTCAAACTAAGCTCGTTTCTGACATTGGAGCTAGAATAAGTACTCACAGGCTGACAGCTGTATATTTCAACATGGAAAGCCTTGAGAACTACTAACCATGATGTGTAGTTATTTTGAATGAGGTTTGCATAACAAAAAAATGTTGATTTAATAAGTGTCATTTTTGGCTTTCTTTCCTCAAACTAAGCTGGTTTCTGACATTGGAGCTAGAATAAGTACTCATAGGCTGACAGCTGTATATTTCATTTCGTTACTGACAGAGGAGATGGAAGGCCGGCAGACTGAAACTTCTTCACTGGAAACACTTACAATAGGTAAACACACTGCATTTCATGAAGTGAATCATGTTTCTATTGTCTAACAGGTTTTCATTAAACAAGTGTCCATTTTAGCGTTCTCTCCTCAAACTAAGCTTGTTTCTGACATTGGAGCACTCACAGGCTGACAGCTGTATGTTTCAACATGGAAAGCCTTGAGAACTACTAAACATGATGTGTAGTTGTTTTGAATGAGGTTTGCATAACAAAAATATGTTGATTTAGTAAGTGTCATTTTTGGCTTTCTTTCCTCAAACTAAGCTCGTTTCTGACATTGGAGCTGGAATAAGTACTCACAGGCTGACAGCTGTATGTTTCAACATGGAAAGCCTTGAGAACTACTAACCATGATGTGTAGTTGTTTTGAATGAAGTTTGCATAACAAAAATATGTTGATTTAATAAGTGTCATTTTTGGCTTTCTTTCCTCAAACTAAGCTCGTTTCTGACATTGGAGCTGGAATAAGTACTCACAGGCTGACAGCTGTATGTTTCAACATGGAAAGCCTTGAGAACTACTAACCATGATGTGTAGTTGTTTTGAATGAGGTTTGCATAACAAAAATATGTTGATTTAATAAGTGTCATTTTTGGCTTTCTTTCCTCAAACTAAGCTGGTTTCTGACATTGGAGCTGGAATAAGTACTCACAGGCTGACAGCTGTATATTTCAACATGGAAAGCCTTGAGAACTACTAACCATGATGTGTAATTATTTTGAATGAGGTTTGCATAACAAAAAAATGTTTATTAAATAAGTGCCATTCTTCGCTTTTTTTCCTCAAACTAAGCTCGTTTCTGACATTGGAGCTAGAATAAGTACTCACAGGCTGACAGCTGTATATTTCAACATGGAAAGCCTTGAGAACTACTAACCATGATGTGTAGTTATTTTGAATGAGGTTTGCATAACAAAAAAATGTTGATTTAATAAGTGTCATTTTTGGCTTTCTTTCCTCAAACTAAGCTGGTTTCTGACATTGGAGCTAGAATAAGTACTCATAGGCTGACAGCTGCATATTTCATTTCGTTACTGACAGAGGAGATGGAAGGCCGGCAGACTGAAACGTCTTCACTGGAAACATTTACAATTGGTAAACACACTGCATTTCATGAAGTGAATCATGTTTCTATTGTCTAACAGGTTTTCATTAAACAAGTGTCCATTTTAGCGTTCTCTCCTCAAATTAAGCTTGTTTCTGACATTGGAGCTAGAATAAGCACTCACAGGCTGACAGCTGTATGTTTCAACATGGAAAGCCTTGAGAACTACTAAACATGATGTGTAGTTGTTTTGAATGAGGTTTGCATAACAAAAATATGTTGATTTAATAAGTGTCATTTTTGGCTTTCTTTCCTCAAACTAAGCTGGTTTCTGACATTGGAGCTGGAATAAGTACTCACAGGCTGACAGCTGTATATTTCAACATGGAAAGCCTTGAGAACTACTAACCATGATGTGTAGTTATTTTGAATGAGGTTTGCATAACAAAAAAATGTTGATTTAATAAGTGTCATTTTTGGCTTTCTTTCCTCAAACTAAGCTGGTTTCTGACATTGGAGCTAGAATATGTACTCATAGGCTGACAGCTGTATATTTCATTTCGTTACTGACAGAGGAGATGGAAGGCCGGCAGACTGAAACTTCTTCACTGGAAACACTTACAATAGGTAAACACACTGCATTTCATGAAGTGAATCATGTTTCTATTGTCTAACAGGTTTTCATTAAACAAGTGTCCATTTTAGCGTTCTCTCCTCAAACTAAGCTTGTTTCTGACATTGGAGCTAGAATAAGCACTCACAGGCTGACAGCTGTATGTTTCAACATGGAAAGCCTTGAGAACTACTAAACATGATGTGTAGTTGTTTTGAATGAGGTTTGCATAACAAAAATATGTTGATTTAATAAGTGTCATTTTTGGCTTTCTTTCCTCAAACTAAGCTGGTTTCTGACATTGGAGCTGGAATAAGTACTCACAGGCTGACAGCTGTATATTTCAACATGGAAAGCCTTGAGAACTACTAACCATGATGTGTAGTTATTTTGAATGAGGTTTGCATAACAAAAAAATGTTGATTTAATAAGTGTCATTTTTGGCTTTCTTTCCTCAAACTAAGCTGGTTTCTGACATTGGAGCTAGAATATGTACTCATAGGCTGACAGCTGTATATTTCATTTCGTTACTGACAGAGGAGATGGAAGGCCGGCAGACTGAAACTTCTTCACTGGAAACACTTACAATAGGTAAACACACTGCATTTCATGAAGTGAATCATGTTTCTATTGTCTAACAGGTTTTCATTAAACAAGTGTCCATTTTAGCGTTCTCTCCTCAAACTAAGCTTGTTTCTGACATTGGAGCTAGAATAAGCACTCACAGGCTGACAGCTGTATGTTTCAACATGGAAAGCCTTGAGAACTACTAAACATGATGTGTAGTTGTTTTGAATGAGGTTTGCATAACAAAAATATGTTGATTTAATAAGTGTCATTTTTGGCTTTCTTTCCTCAAACTAAGCTGGTTTCTGACATTGGAGCTGGAATAAGTACTCACAGGCTGACAGCTGTATGTTTCAACATGGAAAGCCTTGAGAACTACTAACCATGATGTGTAGTTGTTTTGAATGAGGTTTGCATAACAAAAATATGTTGATTTAATAAGTGTCATTTTTGGCTTTCTTTCCTCAAACTAAGCTGGTTTCTGACATTGGAGCTGGAATAAGTACTCACAGGCTGACAGCTGTATGTTTCAACATGGAAAGCCTTGAGAACTACTAACCATGATGTGTAGTTGTTTTGAATGAGGTTTGCATAACAAAAATATGTTGATTTAATAAGTGTCATTTTTGGCTTTCTTTCCTCAAACTAAGCTGGTTTCTGACATTGGAGCTGGAATAAGTACTCACAGGCTGACAGCTGTATATTTCAACATGGAAAGCCTTGAGAACTACTAACCATGATGTGTAATTATTTTGAATGAGGTTTGCATAACAAAAAAATGTTTATTAAATAAGTGCCATTCTTCGCTTTTTTTCCTCAAACTAAGCTCGTTTCTGACATTGGAGCTAGAATAAGTACTCACAGGCTGACAGCTGTATATTTCAACATGGAAAGCCTTGAGAACTACTAACCATGATGTGTAGTTATTTTGAATGAGGTTTGCATAACAAAAAAATGTTGATTTAATAAGTGTCATTTTTGGCTTTCTTTCCTCAAACTAAGCTGGTTTCTGACATTGGAGCTAGAATAAGTACTCATAGGCTGACAGCTGTATATTTCATTTCGTTACTGACAGAGGAGATGGAAGGCCGGCAGACTGAAACTTCTTCACTGGAAACACTTACAATAGGTAAACACACTGCATTTCATGAAGTGAATCATGTTTCTATTGTCTAACAGGTTTTCATTAAACAAGTGTCCATTTTAGCGTTCTCTCCTCAAACTAAGCTTGTTTCTGACATTGGAGCACTCACAGGCTGACAGCTGTATGTTTCAACATGGAAAGCCTTGAGAACTACTAAACATGATGTGTAGTTGTTTTGAATGAGGTTTGCATAACAAAAATATGTTGATTTAATAAGTGTCATTTTTGGCTTTCTTTCCTCAAACTAAGCTCGTTTCTGACATTGGAGCTGGAATAAGTACTCACAGGCTGACAGCTGTATGTTTCAACATGGAAAGCCTTGAGAACTACTAACCATGATGTGTAGTTGTTTTGAATGAAGTTTGCATAACAAAAATATGTTGATTTAATAAGTGTCATTTTTGGCTTTCTTTCCTCAAACTAAGCTCGTTTCTGACATTGGAGCTGGAATAAGTACTCACAGGCTGACAGCTGTATGTTTCAACATGGAAAGCCTTGAGAACTACTAACCATGATGTGTAGTTGTTTTGAATGAGGTTTGCATAACAAAAATATGTTGATTTAATAAGTGTCATTTTTGGCTTTCTTTCCTCAAACTAAGCTGGTTTCTGACATTGGAGCTGGAATAAGTACTCACAGGCTGACAGCTGTATATTTCAACATGGAAAGCCTTGAGAACTACTAACCATGATGTGTAATTATTTTGAATGAGGTTTGCATAACAAAAAAATGTTTATTAAATAAGTGCCATTCTTCGCTTTTTTTCCTCAAACTAAGCTCGTTTCTGACATTGGAGCTAGAATAAGTACTCACAGGCTGACAGCTGTATATTTCAACATGGAAAGCCTTGAGAACTACTAACCATGATGTGTAGTTATTTTGAATGAGGTTTGCATAACAAAAAAATGTTGATTTAATAAGTGTCATTTTTGGCTTTCTTTCCTCAAACTAAGCTGGTTTCTGACATTGGAGCTAGAATAAGTACTCATAGGCTGACAGCTGCATATTTCATTTCGTTACTGACAGAGGAGATGGAAGGCCGGCAGACTGAAACGTCTTCACTGGAAACATTTACAATTGGTAAACACACTGCATTTCATGAAGTGAATCATGTTTCTATTGTCTAACAGGTTTTCATTAAACAAGTGTCCATTTTAGCGTTCTCTCCTCAAATTAAGCTTGTTTCTGACATTGGAGCTAGAATAAGCACTCACAGGCTGACAGCTGTATGTTTCAACATGGAAAGCCTTGAGAACTACTAAACATGATGTGTAGTTGTTTTGAATGAGGTTTGCATAACAAAAATATGTTGATTTAATAAGTGTCATTTTTGGCTTTCTTTCCTCAAACTAAGCTGGTTTCTGACATTGGAGCTAGAATATGTACTCATAGGCTGACAGCTGTATATTTCATTTCGTTACTGACAGAGGAGATGGAAGGCCGGCAGACTGAAACTTCTTCACTGGAAACACTTACAATAGGTAAACACACTGCATTTCATGAAGTGAATCATGTTTCTATTGTCTAACAGGTTTTCATTAAACAAGTGTCCATTTTAGCGTTCTCTCCTCAAACTAAGCTTGTTTCTGACATTGGAGCTAGAATAAGCACTCACAGGCTGACAGCTGTATGTTTCAACATGGAAAGCCTTGAGAACTACTAAACATGATGTGTAGTTGTTTTGAATGAGGTTTGCATAACAAAAATATGTTGATTTAGTAAGTGTCATTTTTGGCTTTCTTTCCTCAAACTAAGCTGGTTTCTGACATTGGAGCTGGAATAAGTACTCACAGGCTGACAGCTGTATATTTCAACATGGAAAGCCTTGAGAACTACTAACCATGATGTGTAGTTATTTTGAATGAGGTTTGCATAACAAAAAAATGTTGATTTAATAAGTGTCATTTTTGGCTTTCTTTCCTCAAACTAAGCTGGTTTCTGACATTGGAGCTAGAATATGTACTCATAGGCTGACAGCTGTATATTTCATTTCGTTACTGACAGAGGAGATGGAAGGCCGGCAGACTGAAACTTCTTCACTGGAAACACTTACAATAGGTAAACACACTGCATTTCATGAAGTGAATCATGTTTCTATTGTCTAACAGGTTTTCATTAAACAAGTGTCCATTTTAGCGTTCTCTCCTCAAACTAAGCTTGTTTCTGACATTGGAGCTAGAATAAGCACTCACAGGCTGACAGCTGTATGTTTCAACATGGAAAGCCTTGAGAACTACTAAACATGATGTGTAGTTGTTTTGAATGAGGTTTGCATAACAAAAATATGTTGATTTAATAAGTGTCATTTTTGGCTTTCTTTCCTCAAACTAAGCTGGTTTCTGACATTGGAGCTGGAATAAGTACTCACAGGCTGACAGCTGTATGTTTCAACATGGAAAGCCTTGAGAACTACTAACCATGATGTGTAGTTGTTTTGAATGAGGTTTGCATAACAAAAATATGTTGATTTAATAAGTGTCATTTTTGGCTTTCTTTCCTCAAACTAAGCTCGTTTCTGACATTGGAGCTGGAATAAGTACTCACAGGCTGACAGCTGTATGTTTCAACATGGAAAGCCTTGAGAACTACTAACCATGATGTGTAGTTGTTTTGAATGAGGTTTGCATAACAAAAATATGTTGATTTAATAAGTGTCATTTTTTGCTTTCTTTCCTCAAACTAAGCTGGTTTCTGACATTGGAGCTGGAATAAGTACTCACAGGCTGACAGCTGTATATTTCAACATGGAAAGCCTTGAGAACTACTAACCATGATGTGTAGTTATTTTGAATGAGGTTTGCATAACAAAAAAATGTTGATTTAATAAGTGTCATTTTTGGCTTTCTTTCCTCAAACTAAGCTGGTTTCTGACATTGGAGCTAGAATAAGTACTCATAGGCTGACAGCTGTATATTTCATTTCGTTACTGACAGAGGAGATGGAAGGCCGGCAGACTGAAACGTCTTCACTGGAAACATTTACAATTGGTAAACACACTGCATTTCATGAAGTGAATCATGTTTCTATTGTCTAACAGGTTTTCATTAAACAAGTGTCCATTTTAGCGTTCTCTCCTCAAATTAAGCTTGTTTCTGACATTGGAGCTAGAATAAGCACTCACAGGCTGACAGCTGTATGTTTCAACATGGAAAGCCTTGAGAACTACTAAACATGATGTGTAGTTGTTTTGAATGAGGTTTGCATAACAAAAATATGTTGATTTAATAAGTGTCATTTTTGGCTTTCTTTCCTCAAACTAAGCTGGTTTCTGACATTGGAGCTAGAATATGTACTCATAGGCTGACAGCTGTATATTTCATTTCGTTACTGACAGAGGAGATGGAAGGCCGGCAGACTGAAACTTCTTCACTGGAAACACTTACAATAGGTAAACACACTGCATTTCATGAAGTGAATCATGTTTCTATTGTCTAACAGGTTTTCATTAAACAAGTGTCCATTTTAGCGTTCTCTCCTCAAACTAAGCTTGTTTCTGACATTGGAGCTAGAATAAGCACTCACAGGCTGACAGCTGTATGTTTCAACATGGAAAGCCTTGAGAACTACTAAACATGATGTGTAGTTGTTTTGAATGAGGTTTGCATAACAAAAATATGTTGATTTAATAAGTGTCATTTTTGGCTTTCTTTCCTCAAACTAAGCTGGTTTCTGACATTGGAGCTGGAATAAGTACTCACAGGCTGACAGCTGTATATTTCAACATGGAAAGCCTTGAGAACTACTAACCATGATGTGTAATTATTTTGAATGAGGTTTGCATAACAAAAAAATGTTTATTAAATAAGTGCCATTCTTCGCTTTTTTTCCTCAAACTAAGCTGGTTTCTGACATTGGAGCTAGAATATGTACTCATAGGCTGACAGCTGTATATTTCATTTCGTTACTGACAGAGGAGATGGAAGGCCGGCAGACTGAAACTTCTTCACTGGAAACACTTACAATAGGTAAACACACTGCATTTCATGAAGTGAATCATGTTTCTATTGTCTAACAGGTTTTCATTAAACAAGTGTCCATTTTAGCGTTCTCTCCTCAAACTAAGCTTGTTTCTGACATTGGAGCTAGAATAAGCACTCACAGGCTGACAGCTGTATGTTTCAACATGGAAAGCCTTGAGAACTACTAAACATGATGTGTAGTTGTTTTGAATGAGGTTTGCATAACAAAAATATGTTGATTTAATAAGTGTCATTTTTGGCTTTCTTTCCTCAAACTAAGCTGGTTTCTGACATTGGAGCTGGAATAAGTACTCACAGGCTGACAGCTGTATATTTCAACATGGAAAGCCTTGAGAACTACTAACCATGATGTGTAATTATTTTGAATGAGGTTTGCATAACAAAAAAATGTTTATTAAATAAGTGCCATTCTTCGCTTTTTTTCCTCAAACTAAGCTGGTTTCTGACATTGGAGCTAGAATATGTACTCATAGGCTGACAGCTGTATATTTCATTTCGTTACTGACAGAGGAGATGGAAGGCCGGCAGACTGAAACTTCTTCACTGGAAACACTTACAATAGGTAAACACACTGCATTTCATGAAGTGAATCATGTTTCTATTGTCTAACAGGTTTTCATTAAACAAGTGTCCATTTTAGCGTTCTCTCCTCAAACTAAGCTTGTTTCTGACATTGGAGCTAGAATAAGCACTCACAGGCTGACAGCTGTATGTTTCAACATGGAAAGCCTTGAGAACTACTAAACATGATGTGTAGTTGTTTTGAATGAGGTTTGCATAACAAAAATATGTTGATTTAATAAGTGTCATTTTTGGCTTTCTTTCCTCAAACTAAGCTCGTTTCTGACATTGGAGCTGGAATAAGTACTCACAGGCTGACAGCTGTATATTTCAACATGGAAAGCCTTGAGAACTACTAACCATGATGTGTAGTTATTTTGAATGAGGTTTGCATAACAAAAAAATGTTGATTTAATAAGTGTCATTTTTGGCTTTCTTTCCTCAAACTAAGCTGGTTTCTGACATTGGAGCTAGAATATGTACTCATAGGCTGACAGCTGTATATTTCATTTCGTTACTGACAGAGGAGATGGAAGGCCGGCAGACTGAAACTTCTTCACTGGAAACACTTACAATAGGTAAACACACTGCATTTCATGAAGTGAATCATGTTTCTATTGTCTAACAGGTTTTCATTAAACAAGTGTCCATTTTAGCGTTCTCTCCTCAAACTAAGCTTGTTTCTGACATTGGAGCTAGAATAAGCACTCACAGGCTGACAGCTGTATGTTTCAACATGGAAAGCCTTGAGAACTACTAAACATGATGTGTAGTTGTTTTGAATGAGGTTTGCATAACAAAAATATGTTGATTTAATAAGTGTCATTTTTGGCTTTCTTTCCTCAAACTAAGCTGGTTTCTGACATTGGAGCTGGAATAAGTACTCACAGGCTGACAGCTGTATATTTCAACATGGAAAGCCTTGAGAACTACTAACCATGATGTGTAATTATTTTGAATGAGGTTTGCATAACAAAAAAATGTTTATTAAATAAGTGCCATTCTTCGCTTTTTTTCCTCAAACTAAGCTGGTTTCTGACATTGGAGCTAGAATATGTACTCATAGGCTGACAGCTGTATATTTCATTTCGTTACTGACAGAGGAGATGGAAGGCCGGCAGACTGAAACTTCTTCACTGGAAACACTTACAATAGGTAAACACACTGCATTTCATGAAGTGAATCATGTTTCTATTGTCTAACAGGTTTTCATTAAACAAGTGTCCATTTTAGCGTTCTCTCCTCAAACTAAGCTTGTTTCTGACATTGGAGCTAGAATAAGCACTCACAGGCTGACAGCTGTATGTTTCAACATGGAAAGCCTTGAGAACTACTAAACATGATGTGTAGTTGTTTTGAATGAGGTTTGCATAACAAAAATATGTTGATTTAATAAGTGTCATTTTTGGCTTTCTTTCCTCAAACTAAGCTGGTTTCTGACATTGGAGCTAGAATATGTACTCATAGGCTGACAGCTGTATATTTCATTTCGTTACTGACAGAGGAGATGGAAGGCCGGCAGACTGAAACTTCTTCACTGGAAACACTTACAATAGGTAAACACACTGCATTTCATGAAGTGAATCATGTTTCTATTGTCTAACAGGTTTTCATTAAACAAGTGTCCATTTTAGCGTTCTCTCCTCAAACTAAGCTTGTTTCTGACATTGGAGCTAGAATAAGCACTCACAGGCTGACAGCTGTATGTTTCAACATGGAAAGCCTTGAGAACTACTAAACATGATGTGTAGTTGTTTTGAATGAGGTTTGCATAACAAAAATATGTTGATTTAATAAGTGTCATTTTTGGCTTTCTTTCCTCAAACTAAGCTGGTTTCTGACATTGGAGCTGGAATAAGTACTCACAGGCTGACAGCTGTATATTTCAACATGGAAAGCCTTGAGAACTACTAACCATGATGTGTAATTATTTTGAATGAGGTTTGCATAACAAAAAAATGTTTATTAAATAAGTGCCATTCTTCGCTTTTTTTCCTCAAACTAAGCTCGTTTCTGACATTGGAGCTAGAATAAGTACTCACAGGCTGACAGCTGTATATTTCAACATGGAAAGCCTTGAGAACTACTAACCATGATGTGTAGTTATTTTGAATGAGGTTTGCATAACAAAAAAATGTTGATTTAATAAGTGTCATTTTTGGCTTTCTTTCCTCAAACTAAGCTGGTTTCTGACATTGGAGCTAGAATAAGTACTCATAGGCTGACAGCTGTATATTTCATTTCGTTACTGACAGAGGAGATGGAAGGCCGGCAGACTGAAACTTCTTCACTGGAAACACTTACAATAGGTAAACACACTGCATTTCATGAAGTGAATCATGTTTCTATTGTCTAACAGGTTTTCATTAAACAAGTGTCCATTTTAGCGTTCTCTCCTGAAACTAAGCTTGTTTCTGACATTGGAGCTAGAATAAGCACTCACAGGCTGACAGCTGTATGTTTCAACATGGAAAGCCTTGAGAACTACTAAACATGATGTGTAGTTGTTTTGAATGAGGTTTGCATAACAAAAATATGTTGATTTAATAAGTGTCATTTTTGGCTTTCTTTCCTCAAACTAAGCTGGTTTCTGACATTGGAGCTGGAATAAGTACTCACAGGCTGACAGCTGTATATTTCAACATGGAAAGCCTTGAGAACTACTAACCATGATGTGTAATTATTTTGAATGAGGTTTGCATAACAAAAAAATGTTTATTAAATAAGTGCCATTCTTCGCTTTTTTTCCTCAAACTAAGCTGGTTTCTGACATTGGAGCTAGAATATGTACTCATAGGCTGACAGCTGTATATTTCATTTCGTTACTGACAGAGGAGATGGAAGGCCGGCAGACTGAAACTTCTTCACTGGAAACACTTACAATAGGTAAACACACTGCATTTCATGAAGTGAATCATGTTTCTATTGTCTAACAGGTTTTCATTAAACAAGTGTCCATTTTAGCGTTCTCTCCTCAAACTAAGCTTGTTTCTGACATTGGAGCTAGAATAAGCACTCACAGGCTGACAGCTGTATGTTTCAACATGGAAAGCCTTGAGAACTACTAAACATGATGTGTAGTTGTTTTGAATGAGGTTTGCATAACAAAAATATGTTGATTTAATAAGTGTCATTTTTGGCTTTCTTTCCTCAAACTAAGCTGGTTTCTGACATTGGAGCTGGAATAAGTACTCACAGGCTGACAGCTGTATATTTCAACATGGAAAGCCTTGAGAACTACTAACCATGATGTGTAGTTATTTTGAATGAGGTTTGCATAACAAAAAAATGTTGATTTAATAAGTGTCATTTTTGGCTTTCTTTCCTCAAACTAAGCTGGTTTCTGACATTGGAGCTAGAATATGTACTCATAGGCTGACAGCTGTATATTTCATTTCGTTACTGACAGAGGAGATGGAAGGCCGGCAGACTGAAACTTCTTCACTGGAAACACTTACAATAGGTAAACACACTGCATTTCATGAAGTGAATCATGTTCCTATTGTCTAACAGGTTTTCATTAAACAAGTGTCCATTTTAGCGTTCTCTCCTCAAACTAAGCTTGTTTCTGACATTGGAGCTAGAATAAGCACTCACAGGCTGACAGCTGTATGTTTCAACATGGAAAGCCTTGAGAACTACTAAACATGATGTGTAGTTGTTTTGAATGAGGTTTGCATAACAAAAATATGTTGATTTAATAAGTGTCATTTTTGGCTTTCTTTCCTCAAACTAAGCTGGTTTCTGACATTGGAGCTGGAATAAGTACTCACAGGCTGACAGCTGTATATTTCAACATGGAAAGCCTTGAGAACTACTAACCATGATGTGTAATTATTTTGAATGAGGTTTGCATAACAAAAAAATGTTTATTAAATAAGTGCCATTCTTCGCTTTTTTTCCTCAAACTAAGCTGGTTTCTGACATTGGAGCTAGAATATGTACTCATAGGCTGACAGCTGTATATTTCATTTCGTTACTGACAGAGGAGATGGAAGGCCGGCAGACTGAAACTTCTTCACTGGAAACACTTACAATAGGTAAACACACTGCATTTCATGAAGTGAATCATGTTTCTATTGTCTAACAGGTTTTCATTAAACAAGTGTCCATTTTAGCGTTCTCTCCTCAAACTAAGCTTGTTTCTGACATTGGAGCTAGAATAAGCACTCACAGGCTGACAGCTGTATGTTTCAACATGGAAAGCCTTGAGAACTACTAAACATGATGTGTAGTTGTTTTGAATGAGGTTTGCATAACAAAAATATGTTGATTTAGTAAGTGTCATTTTTGGCTTTCTTTCCTCAAACTAAGCTGGTTTCTGACATTGGAGCTGGAATAAGTACTCACAGGCTGACAGCTGTATATTTCAACATGGAAAGCCTTGAGAACTACTAACCATGATGTGTAGTTATTTTGAATGAGGTTTGCATAACAAAAAAATGTTGATTTAATAAGTGTCATTTTTGGCTTTCTTTCCTCAAACTAAGCTGGTTTCTGACATTGGAGCTAGAATATGTACTCATAGGCTGACAGCTGTATATTTCATTTCGTTACTGACAGAGGAGATGGAAGGCCGGCAGACTGAAACTTCTTCACTGGAAACACTTACAATAGGTAAACACACTGCATTTCATGAAGTGAATCATGTTTCTATTGTCTAACAGGTTTTCATTAAACAAGTGTCCATTTTAGCGTTCTCTCCTCAAACTAAGCTTGTTTCTGACATTGGAGCTAGAATAAGCACTCACAGGCTGACAGCTGTATGTTTCAACATGGAAAGCCTTGAGAACTACTAAACATGATGTGTAGTTGTTTTGAATGAGGTTTGCATAACAAAAATATGTTGATTTAATAAGTGTCATTTTTGGCTTTCTTTCCTCAAACTAAGCTGGTTTCTGACATTGGAGCTGGAATAAGTACTCACAGGCTGACAGCTGTATGTTTCAACATGGAAAGCCTTGAGAACTACTAACCATGATGTGTAGTTGTTTTGAATGAGGTTTGCATAACAAAAATATGTTGATTTAATAAGTGTCATTTTTGGCTTTCTTTCCTCAAACTAAGCTCGTTTCTGACATTGGAGCTGGAATAAGTACTCACAGGCTGACAGCTGTATATTTCAACATGGAAAGCCTTGAGAACTACTAACCATGATGTGTAGTTATTTTGAATGAGGTTTGCATAACAAAAAAATGTTGATTTAATAAGTGTCATTTTTGGCTTTCTTTCCTCAAACTAAGCTGGTTTCTGACATTGGAGCTAGAATATGTACTCATAGGCTGACAGCTGTATATTTCATTTCGTTACTGACAGAGGAGATGGAAGGCCGGCAGACTGAAACTTCTTCACTGGAAACACTTACAATAGGTAAACACACTGCATTTCATGAAGTGAATCATGTTTCTATTGTCTAACAGGTTTTCATTAAACAAGTGTCCATTTTAGCGTTCTCTCCTCAAACTAAGCTTGTTTCTGACATTGGAGCTAGAATAAGCACTCACAGGCTGACAGCTGTATGTTTCAACATGGAAAGCCTTGAGAACTACTAAACATGATGTGTAGTTGTTTTGAATGAGGTTTGCATAACAAAAATATGTTGATTTAATAAGTGTCATTTTTGGCTTTCTTTCCTCAAACTAAGCTGGTTTCTGACATTGGAGCTGGAATAAGTACTCACAGGCTGACAGCTGTATATTTCAACATGGAAAGCCTTGAGAACTACTAACCATGATGTGTAATTATTTTGAATGAGGTTTGCATAACAAAAAAATGTTTATTAAATAAGTGCCATTCTTCGCTTTTTTTCCTCAAACTAAGCTGGTTTCTGACATTGGAGCTAGAATATGTACTCATAGGCTGACAGCTGTATATTTCATTTCGTTACTGACAGAGGAGATGGAAGGCCGGCAGACTGAAACTTCTTCACTGGAAACACTTACAATAGGTAAACACACTGCATTTCATGAAGTGAATCATGTTTCTATTGTCTAACAGGTTTTCATTAAACAAGTGTCCATTTTAGCGTTCTCTCCTCAAACTAAGCTTGTTTCTGACATTGGAGCTAGAATAAGCACTCACAGGCTGACAGCTGTATGTTTCAACATGGAAAGCCTTGAGAACTACTAAACATGATGTGTAGTTGTTTTGAATGAGGTTTGCATAACAAAAATATGTTGATTTAATAAGTGTCATGTTTGGCTTTCTTTCCTCAAACTAAGCTGGTTTCTGACATTGGAGCTAGAATATGTACTCATAGGCTGACAGCTGTATATTTCATTTCGTTACTGACAGAGGAGATGGAAGGCCGGCAGACTGAAACTTCTTCACTGGAAACACTTACAATAGGTAAACACACTGCATTTCATGAAGTGAATCATGTTTCTATTGTCTAACAGGTTTTCATTAAACAAGTGTCCATTTTAGCGTTCTCTGCTCAAACTAAGCTTGTTTCTGACATTGGAGCTAGAATAAGCACTCACAGGCTGACAGCTGTATGTTTCAACATGGAAAGCCTTGAGAACTACTAAACATGATGTGTAGTTGTTTTGAATGAGGTTTGCATAACAAAAATATGTTGATTTAATAAGTGTCATTTTTGGCTTTCTTTCCTCAAACTAAGCTGGTTTCTGACATTGGAGCTGGAATAAGTACTCACAGGCTGACAGCTGTATATTTCAACATGGAAAGCCTTGAGAACTACTAACCATGATGTGTAATTATTTTGAATGAGGTTTGCATAACAAAAAAATGTTTATTAAATAAGTGCCATTCTTCGCTTTTTTTCCTCAAACTAAGCTCGTTTCTGACATTGGAGCTAGAATAAGTACTCACAGGCTGACAGCTGTATATTTCAACATGGAAAGCCTTGAGAACTACTAACCATGATGTGTAGTTATTTTGAATGAGGTTTGCATAACAAAAAAATGTTGATTTAATAAGTGTCATTTTTGGCTTTCTTTCCTCAAACTAAGCTGGTTTCTGACATTGGAGCTAGAATAAGTACTCATAGGCTGACAGCTGTATATTTCATTTCGTTACTGACAGAGGAGATGGAAGGCCGGCAGACTGAAACTTCTTCACTGGAAACACTTACAATAGGTAAACACACTGCATTTCATGAAGTGAATCATGTTTCTATTGTCTAACAGGTTTTCATTAAACAAGTGTCCATTTTAGCGTTCTCTCCTCAAACTAAGCTTGTTTCTGACATTGGAGCTAGAATAAGCACTCACAGGCTGACAGCTGTATGTTTCAACATGGAAAGCCTTGAGAACTACTAAACATGATGTGTAGTTGTTTTGAATGAGGTTTGCATAACAAAAATATGTTGATTTAATAAGTGTCATTTTTGGCTTTCTTTCCTCAAACTAAGCTGGTTTCTGACATTGGAGCTGGAATAAGTACTCACAGGCTGACAGCTGTATATTTCAACATGGAAAGCCTTGAGAACTACTAACCATGATGTGTAGTTATTTTGAATGAGGTTTGCATAACAAAAAAATGTTGATTTAATAAGTGTCATTTTTGGCTTTCTTTCCTCAAACTAAGCTGGTTTCTGACATTGGAGCTAGAATATGTACTCATAGGCTGACAGCTGTATATTTCATTTCGTTACTGACAGAGGAGATGGAAGGCCGGCAGACTGAAACTTCTTCACTGGAAACACTTACAATAGGTAAACACACTGCATTTCATGAAGTGAATCATGTTTCTATTGTCTAACAGGTTTTCATTAAACAAGTGTCCATTTTAGCGTTCTCTCCTCAAACTAAGCTTGTTTCTGACATTGGAGCTAGAATAAGCACTCACAGGCTGACAGCTGTATGTTTCAACATGGAAAGCCTTGAGAACTACTAAACATGATGTGTAGTTGTTTTGAATGAGGTTTGCATAACAAAAATATGTTGATTTAATAAGTGTCATTTTTGGCTTTCTTTCCTCAAACTAAGCTGGTTTCTGACATTGGAGCTGGAATAAGTACTCACAGGCTGACAGCTGTATGTTTCAACATGGAAAGCCTTGAGAACTACTAACCATGATGTGTAGTTGTTTTGAATGAGGTTTGCATAACAAAAATATGTTGATTTAATAAGTGTCATTTTTGGCTTTCTTTCCTCAAACTAAGCTGGTTTCTGACATTGGAGCTGGAATAAGTACTCACAGGCTGACAGCTGTATGTTTCAACATGGAAAGCCTTGAGAACTACTAACCATGATGTGTAGTTGTTTTGAATGAGGTTTGCATAACAAAAATATGTTGATTTAATAAGTGTCATTTTTGGCTTTCTTTCCTCAAACTAAGCTGGTTTCTGACATTGGAGCTGGAATAAGTACTCACAGGCTGACAGCTGTATATTTCAACATGGAAAGCCTTGAGAACTACTAACCATGATGTGTAATTATTTTGAATGAGGTTTGCATAACAAAAAAATGTTTATTAAATAAGTGCCATTCTTCGCTTTTTTTCCTCAAACTAAGCTCTTTTCTGACATTGGAGCTAGAATAAGTACTCACAGGCTGACAGCTGTATATTTCAACATGGAAAGCCTTGAGAACTACTAACCATGATGTGTAGTTATTTTGAATGAGGTTTGCATAACAAAAAAATGTTGATTTAATAAGTGTCATTTTTGGCTTTCTTTCCTCAAACTAAGCTGGTTTCTGACATTGGAGCTAGAATAAGTACTCATAGGCTGACAGCTGTATATTTCATTTCGTTACTGACAGAGGAGATGGAAGGCCGGCAGACTGAAACTTCTTCACTGGAAACACTTACAATAGGTAAACACACTGCATTTCATGAAGTGAATCATGTTTCTATTGTCTAACAGGTTTTCATTAAACAAGTGTCCATTTTAGCGTTCTCTCCTCAAACTAAGCTTGTTTCTGACATTGGAGCACTCACAGGCTGACAGCTGTATGTTTCAACATGGAAAGCCTTGAGAACTACTAAACATGATGTGTAGTTGTTTTGAATGAGGTTTGCATAACAAAAATATGTTGATTTAATAAGTGTCATTTTTGGCTTTCTTTCCTCAAACTAAGCTCGTTTCTGACATTGGAGCTGGAATAAGTACTCACAGGCTGACAGCTGTATGTTTCAACATGGAAAGCCTTGAGAACTACTAACCATGATGTGTAGTTGTTTTGAATGAAGTTTGCATAACAAAAATATGTTGATTTAATAAGTGTCATTTTTGGCTTTCTTTCCTCAAACTAAGCTCGTTTCTGACATTGGAGCTGGAATAAGTACTCACAGGCTGACAGCTGTATGTTTCAACATGGAAAGCCTTGAGAACTACTAACCATGATGTGTAGTTGTTTTGAATGAGGTTTGCATAACAAAAATATGTTGATTTAATAAGTGTCATTTTTGGCTTTCTTTCCTCAAACTAAGCTGGTTTCTGACATTGGAGCTGGAATAAGTACTCACAGGCTGACAGCTGTATATTTCAACATGGAAAGCCTTGAGAACTACTAACCATGATGTGTAATTATTTTGAATGAGGTTTGCATAACAAAAAAATGTTTATTAAATAAGTGCCATTCTTCGCTTTTTTTCCTCAAACTAAGCTCGTTTCTGACATTGGAGCTAGAATAAGTACTCACAGGCTGACAGCTGTATATTTCAACATGGAAAGCCTTGAGAACTACTAACCATGATGTGTAGTTATTTTGAATGAGGTTTGCATAACAAAAAAATGTTGATTTAATAAGTGTCATTTTTGGCTTTCTTTCCTCAAACTAAGCTGGTTTCTGACATTGGAGCTAGAATAAGTACTCATAGGCTGACAGCTGCATATTTCATTTCGTTACTGACAGAGGAGATGGAAGGCCGGCAGACTGAAACGTCTTCACTGGAAACATTTACAATTGGTAAACACACTGCATTTCATGAAGTGAATCATGTTTCTATTGTCTAACAGGTTTTCATTAAACAAGTGTCCATTTTAGCGTTCTCTCCTCAAATTAAGCTTGTTTCTGACATTGGAGCTAGAATAAGCACTCACAGGCTGACAGCTGTATGTTTCAACATGGAAAGCCTTGAGAACTACTAAACATGATGTGTAGTTGTTTTGAATGAGGTTTGCATAACAAAAATATGTTGATTTAATAAGTGTCATTTTTGGCTTTCTTTCCTCAAACTAAGCTGGTTTCTGACATTGGAGCTAGAATATGTACTCATAGGCTGACAGCTGTATATTTCATTTCGTTACTGACAGAGGAGATGGAAGGCCGGCAGACTGAAACTTCTTCACTGGAAACACTTACAATAGGTAAACACACTGCATTTCATGAAGTGAATCATGTTTCTATTGTCTAACAGGTTTTCATTAAACAAGTGTCCATTTTAGCGTTCTCTCCTCAAACTAAGCTTGTTTCTGACATTGGAGCTAGAATAAGCACTCACAGGCTGACAGCTGTATGTTTCAACATGGAAAGCCTTGAGAACTACTAAACATGATGTGTAGTTGTTTTGAATGAGGTTTGCATAACAAAAATATGTTGATTTAATAAGTGTCATTTTTGGCTTTCTTTCCTCAAACTAAGCTGGTTTCTGACATTGGAGCTAGAATATGTACTCATAGGCTGACAGCTGTATATTTCATTTCGTTACTGACAGAGGAGATGGAAGGCCGGCAGACTGAAACTTCTTCACTGGAAACACTTACAATAGGTAAACACACTGCATTTCATGAAGTGAATCATGTTTCTATTGTCTAACAGGTTTTCATTAAACAAGTGTCCATTTTAGCGTTCTCTCCTCAAACTAAGCTTGTTTCTGACATTGGAGCTAGAATAAGCACTCACAGGCTGACAGCTGTATGTTTCAACATGGAAAGCCTTGAGAACTACTAAACATGATGTGTAGTTGTTTTGAATGAGGTTTGCATAACAAAAATATGTTGATTTAATAAGTGTCATTTTTGGCTTTCTTTCCTCAAACTAAGCTGGTTTCTGACATTGGAGCTGGAATAAGTACTCACAGGCTGACAGCTGTATATTTCAACATGGAAAGCCTTGAGAACTACTAACCATGATGTGTAATTATTTTGAATGAGGTTTGCATAACAAAAAAATGTTTATTAAATAAGTGCCATTCTTCGCTTTTTTTCCTCAAACTAAGCTCGTTTCTGACATTGGAGCTAGAATAAGTACTCACAGGCTGACAGCTGTATATTTCAACATGGAAAGCCTTGAGAACTACTAACCATGATGTGTAGTTATTTTGAATGAGGTTTGCATAACAAAAAAATGTTGATTTAATAAGTGTCATTTTTGGCTTTCTTTCCTCAAACTAAGCTGGTTTCTGACATTGGAGCTAGAATAAGTACTCATAGGCTGACAGCTGTATATTTCATTTCGTTACTGACAGAGGAGATGGAAGGCCGGCAGACTGAAACTTCTTCACTGGAAACACTTACAATAGGTAAACACACTGCATTTCATGAAGTGAATCATGTTTCTATTGTCTAACAGGTTTTCATTAAACAAGTGTCCATTTTAGCGTTCTCTCCTGAAACTAAGCTTGTTTCTGACATTGGAGCTAGAATAAGCACTCACAGGCTGACAGCTGTATGTTTCAACATGGAAAGCCTTGAGAACTACTAAACATGATGTGTAGTTGTTTTGAATGAGGTTTGCATAACAAAAATATGTTGATTTAATAAGTGTCATTTTTGGCTTTCTTTCCTCAAACTAAGCTGGTTTCTGACATTGGAGCTGGAATAAGTACTCACAGGCTGACAGCTGTATATTTCAACATGGAAAGCCTTGAGAACTACTAACCATGATGTGTAATTATTTTGAATGAGGTTTGCATAACAAAAAAATGTTTATTAAATAAGTGCCATTCTTCGCTTTTTTTCCTCAAACTAAGCTGGTTTCTGACATTGGAGCTAGAATATGTACTCATAGGCTGACAGCTGTATATTTCATTTCGTTACTGACAGAGGAGATGGAAGGCCGGCAGACTGAAACGTCTTCACTGGAAACACTTACAATAGGTAAACACACTGCATTTCATGAAGTGAATCATGTTTCTATTGTCTAACAGGTTTTCATTAAACAAGTGTCCATTTTAGCGTTCTCTCCTCAAACTAAGCTTGTTTCTGACATTGGAGCTAGAATAAGCACTCACAGGCTGACAGCTGTATGTTTCAACATGGAAAGCCTTGAGAACTACTAAACATGATGTGTAGTTGTTTTGAATGAGGTTTGCATAACAAAAATATGTTGATTTAATAAGTGTCATTTTTGGCTTTCTTTCCTCAAACTAAGCTCGTTTCTGACATTGGAGCTGGAATAAGTACTCACAGGCTGACAGCTGTATATTTCAACATGGAAAGCCTTGAGAACTACTAACCATGATGTGTAGTTATTTTGAATGAGGTTTGCATAACAAAAAAATGTTGATTTAATAAGTGTCATTTTTGGCTTTCTTTCCTCAAACTAAGCTGGTTTCTGACATTGGAGCTAGAATATGTACTCATAGGCTGACAGCTGTATATTTCATTTCGTTACTGACAGAGGAGATGGAAGGCCGGCAGACTGAAACTTCTTCACTGGAAACACTTACAATAGGTAAACACACTGCATTTCATGAAGTGAATCATGTTCCTATTGTCTAACAGGTTTTCATTAAACAAGTGTCCATTTTAGCGTTCTCTCCTCAAACTAAGCTTGTTTCTGACATTGGAGCTAGAATAAGCACTCACAGGCTGACAGCTGTATGTTTCAACATGGAAAGCCTTGAGAACTACTAAACATGATGTGTAGTTGTTTTGAATGAGGTTTGCATAACAAAAATATGTTGATTTAATAAGTGTCATGTTTGGCTTTCTTTCCTCAAACTAAGCTGGTTTCTGACATTGGAGCTAGAATATGTACTCATAGGCTGACAGCTGTATATTTCATTTCGTTACTGACAGAGGAGATGGAAGGCCGGCAGACTGAAACTTCTTCACTGGAAACACTTACAATAGGTAAACACACTGCATTTCATGAAGTGAATCATGTTTCTATTGTCTAACAGGTTTTCATTAAACAAGTGTCCATTTTAGCGTTCTCTGCTCAAACTAAGCTTGTTTCTGACATTGGAGCTAGAATAAGCACTCACAGGCTGACAGCTGTATGTTTCAACATGGAAAGCCTTGAGAACTACTAAACATGATGTGTAGTTGTTTTGAATGAGGTTTGCATAACAAAAATATGTTGATTTAATAAGTGTCATTTTTGGCTTTCTTTCCTCAAACTAAGCTGGTTTCTGACATTGGAGCTGGAATAAGTACTCACAGGCTGACAGCTGTATATTTCAACATGGAAAGCCTTGAGAACTACTAACCATGATGTGTAATTATTTTGAATGAGGTTTGCATAACAAAAAAATGTTTATTAAATAAGTGCCATTCTTCGCTTTTTTTCCTCAAACTAAGCTGGTTTCTGACATTGGAGCTAGAATATGTACTCATAGGCTGACAGCTGTATATTTCATTTCGTTACTGACAGAGGAGATGGAAGGCCGGCAGACTGAAACTTCTTCACTGGAAACACTTACAATAGGTAAACACACTGCATTTCATGAAGTGAATCATGTTTCTATTGTCTAACAGGTTTTCATTAAACAAGTGTCCATTTTAGCGTTCTCTCCTCAAACTAAGCTTGTTTCTGACATTGGAGCTAGAATAAGCACTCACAGGCTGACAGCTGTATGTTTCAACATGGAAAGCCTTGAGAACTACTAAACATGATGTGTAGTTGTTTTGAATGAGGTTTGCATAACAAAAATATGTTGATTTAATAAGTGTCATGTTTGGCTTTCTTTCCTCAAACTAAGCTGGTTTCTGACATTGGAGCTAGAATATGTACTCATAGGCTGACAGCTGTATATTTCATTTCGTTACTGACAGAGGAGATGGAAGGCCGGCAGACTGAAACTTCTTCACTGGAAACACTTACAATAGGTAAACACACTGCATTTCATGAAGTGAATCATGTTTCTATTGTCTAACAGGTTTTCATTAAACAAGTGTCCATTTTAGCGTTCTCTCCTCAAACTAAGCTTGTTTCTGACATTGGAGCTAGAATAAGCACTCACAGGCTGACAGCTGTATGTTTCAACATGGAAAGCCTTGAGAACTACTAAACATGATGTGTAGTTGTTTTGAATGAGGTTTGCATAACAAAAATATGTTGATTTAATAAGTGTCATTTTTGGCTTTCTTTCCTCAAACTAAGCTGGTTTCTGACATTGGAGCTGGAATAAGTACTCACAGGCTGACAGCTGTATATTTCAACATGGAAAGCCTTGAGAACTACTAACCATGATGTGTAATTATTTTGAATGAGGTTTGCATAACAAAAAAATGTTTATTAAATAAGTGCCATTCTTCGCTTTTTTTCCTCAAACTAAGCTCGTTTCTGACATTGGAGCTAGAATAAGTACTCACAGGCTGACAGCTGTATATTTCAACATGGAAAGCCTTGAGAACTACTAACCATGATGTGTAGTTATTTTGAATGAGGTTTGCATAACAAAAAAATGTTGATTTAATAAGTGTCATTTTTGGCTTTCTTTCCTCAAACTAAGCTGGTTTCTGACATTGGAGCTAGAATAAGTACTCATAGGCTGACAGCTGTATATTTCATTTCGTTACTGACAGAGGAGATGGAAGGCCGGCAGACTGAAACTTCTTCACTGGAAACACTTACAATAGGTAAACACACTGCATTTCATGAAGTGAATCATGTTTCTATTGTCTAACAGGTTTTCATTAAACAAGTGTCCATTTTAGCGTTCTCTCCTGAAACTAAGCTTGTTTCTGACATTGGAGCTAGAATAAGCACTCACAGGCTGACAGCTGTATGTTTCAACATGGAAAGCCTTGAGAACTACTAAACATGATGTGTAGTTGTTTTGAATGAGGTTTGCATAACAAAAATATGTTGATTTAATAAGTGTCATTTTTGGCTTTCTTTCCTCAAACTAAGCTGGTTTCTGACATTGGAGCTGGAATAAGTACTCACAGGCTGACAGCTGTATATTTCAACATGGAAAGCCTTGAGAACTACTAACCATGATGTGTAATTATTTTGAATGAGGTTTGCATAACAAAAAAATGTTTATTAAATAAGTGCCATTCTTCGCTTTTTTTCCTCAAACTAAGCTGGTTTCTGACATTGGAGCTAGAATATGTACTCATAGGCTGACAGCTGTATATTTCATTTCGTTACTGACAGAGGAGATGGAAGGCCGGCAGACTGAAACTTCTTCACTGGAAACACTTACAATAGGTAAACACACTGCATTTCATGAAGTGAATCATGTTTCTATTGTCTAACAGGTTTTCATTAAACAAGTGTCCATTTTAGCGTTCTCTCCTCAAACTAAGCTTGTTTCTGACATTGGAGCTAGAATAAGCACTCACAGGCTGACAGCTGTATGTTTCAACATGGAAAGCCTTGAGAACTACTAAACATGATGTGTAGTTGTTTTGAATGAGGTTTGCATAACAAAAATATGTTGATTTAATAAGTGTCATTTTTGGCTTTCTTTCCTCAAACTAAGCTCGTTTCTGACATTGGAGCTGGAATAAGTACTCACAGGCTGACAGCTGTATATTTCAACATGGAAAGCCTTGAGAACTACTAACCATGATGTGTAGTTATTTTGAATGAGGTTTGCATAACAAAAAAATGTTGATTTAATAAGTGTCATTTTTGGCTTTCTTTCCTCAAACTAAGCTGGTTTCTGACATTGGAGCTAGAATATGTACTCATAGGCTGACAGCTGTATATTTCATTTCGTTACTGACAGAGGAGATGGAAGGCCGGCAGACTGAAACTTCTTCACTGGAAACACTTACAATAGGTAAACACACTGCATTTCATGAAGTGAATCATGTTCCTATTGTCTAACAGGTTTTCATTAAACAAGTGTCCATTTTAGCGTTCTCTCCTCAAACTAAGCTTGTTTCTGACATTGGAGCTAGAATAAGCACTCACAGGCTGACAGCTGTATGTTTCAACATGGAAAGCCTTGAGAACTACTAAACATGATGTGTAGTTGTTTTGAATGAGGTTTGCATAACAAAAATATGTTGATTTAATAAGTGTCATTTTTGGCTTTCTTTCCTCAAACTAAGCTGGTTTCTGACATTGGAGCTGGAATAAGTACTCACAGGCTGACAGCTGTATATTTCAACATGGAAAGCCTTGAGAACTACTAACCATGATGTGTAATTATTTTGAATGAGGTTTGCATAACAAAAAAATGTTTATTAAATAAGTGCCATTCTTCGCTTTTTTTCCTCAAACTAAGCTCGTTTCTGACATTGGAGCTAGAATAAGTACTCACAGGCTGACAGCTGTATATTTCAACATGGAAAGCCTTGAGAACTACTAACCATGATGTGTAGTTATTTTGAATGAGGTTTGCATAACAAAAAAATGTTGATTTAATAAGTGTCATTTTTGGCTTTCTTTCCTCAAACTAAGCTGGTTTCTGACATTGGAGCTAGAATAAGTACTCATAGGCTGACAGCTGTATATTTCATTTCGTTACTGACAGAGGAGATGGAAGGCCGGCAGACTGAAACTTCTTCACTGGAAACACTTACAATAGGTAAACACACTGCATTTCATGAAGTGAATCATGTTTCTATTGTCTAACAGGTTTTCATTAAACAAGTGTCCATTTTAGCGTTCTCTCCTCAAACTAAGCTTGTTTCTGACATTGGAGCTAGAATAAGCACTCACAGGCTGACAGCTGTATGTTTCAACATGGAAAGCCTTGAGAACTACTAAACATGATGTGTAGTTGTTTTGAATGAGGTTTGCATAACAAAAATATGTTGATTTAATAAGTGTCATTTTTGGCTTTCTTTCCTCAAACTAAGCTCGTTTCTGACATTAGAGCTAGAATAAGTACTCACAGGCTGACAGCTGTATATTTCAACATGGAAAGCCTTGAGAACTACTAACCATGATGTGTAGTTATTTTGAATGAGGTTTGCATAACAAAAAAATGTTGATTTAATAAGTGTCATTTTTGGCTTTCTTTCCTCAAACTAAGCTGGTTTCTGACATTGGAGCTAGAATATGTACTCATAGGCTGACAGCTGTATATTTCATTTCGTTACTGACAGAGGAGATGGAAGGCCGGCAGACTGAAACTTCTTCACTGGAAACACTTACAATAGGTAAACACACTGCATTTCATGAAGTGAATCATGTTTCTATTGTCTAACAGGTTTTCATTAAACAAGTGTCCATTTTAGCGTTCTCTCCTCAAACTAAGCTTGTTTCTGACATTGGAGCTAGAATAAGCACTCACAGGCTGACAGCTGTATGTTTCAACATGGAAAGCCTTGAGAACTACTAAACATGATGTGTAGTTGTTTTGAATGAGGTTTGCATAACAAAAATATGTTGATTTAATAAGTGTCATTTTTGGCTTTCTTTCCTCAAACTAAGCTCGTTTCTGACATTGGAGCTGGAATAAGTACTCACAGGCTGACAGCTGTATGTTTCAACATGGAAAGCCTTGAGAACTACTAAACATGATGTGTAGTTGTTTTGAATGAGGTTTGCATAACAAAAATATGTTGATTTAATAAGTGTCATTTTTGGCTTTCTTTCCTCAAACTAAGCTCGTTTCTGACATTGGAGCTGGAATAAGTACTCACAGGCTGACAGCTGTATGTTTCAACATGGAAAGCCTTGAGAACTACTAACCATGATGTGTAGTTGTTTTGAATGAGGTTTGCATAACAAAAATATGTTGATTTAATAAGTGTCATTTTTGGCTTTCTTTCCTCAAACTAAGCTGGTTTCTGACATTGGAGCTGGAATAAGTACTCACAGGCTGACAGCTGTATATTTCAACATGGAAAGCCTTGAGAACTACTAACCATGATGTGTAATTATTTTGAATGAGGTTTGCATAACAAAAAAATGTTTATTAAATAAGTGCCATTCTTCGCTTTTTTTCCTCAAACTAAGCTCGTTTCTGACATTGGAGCTAGAATAAGTACTCACAGGCTGACAGCTGTATATTTCAACATGGAAAGCCTTGAGAACTACTAACCATGATGTGTAGTTATTTTGAATGAGGTTTGCATAACAAAAAAATGTTGATTTAATAAGTGTCATTTTTGGCTTTCTTTCCTCAAACTAAGCTGGTTTCTGACATTGGAGCTAGAATAAGTACTCATAGGCTGACAGCTGTATATTTCATTTCGTTACTGACAGAGGAGATGGAAGGCCGGCAGACTGAAACTTCTTCACTGGAAACATTTACAATTGGTAAACACACTGCATTTCATGAAGTGAATCATGTTTCTATTGTCTAACAGGTTTTCATTAAACAAGTGTCCATTTTAGCGTTCTCTCCTCAAACTAAGCTTGTTTCTGACATTGGAGCTAGAATAAGCACTCACAGGCTGACAGCTGTATGTTTCAACATGGAAAGCCTTGAGAACTACTAAACATGATGTGTAGTTGTTTTGAATGAGGTTTGCATAACAAAAATATGTTGATTTAATAAGTGTCATTTTTGGCTTTCTTTCCTCAAACTAAGCTCGTTTCTGACATTGGAGCTGGAATAAGTACTCACAGGCTGACAGCTGTATGTTTCAACATGGAAAGCCTTGAGAACTACTAACCATGATGTGTAGTTGTTTTGAATGAGGTTTGCATAACAAAAATATGTTGATTTAATAAGTGTCATTTTTGGCTTTCTTTCCTCAAACTAAGCTCGTTTCTGACATTGGAGCTGGAATAAGTACTCACAGGCTGACAGCTGTATGTTTCAACATGGAAAGCCTTGAGAACTACTAACCATGATGTGTAGTTGTTTTGAATGAGGTTTGCATAACAAAAATATGTTGATTTAATAAGTGTCATTTTTGGCTTTCTTTCCTCAAACTAAGCTGGTTTCTGACATTGGAGCTGGAATAAGTACTCACAGGCTGACAGCTGTATATTTCAACATGGAAAGCCTTGAGAACTACTAACCATGATGTGTAATTATTTTGAATGAGGTTTGCATAACAAAAAAATGTTTATTAAATAAGTGCCATTCTTCGCTTTTTTTCCTCAAACTAAGCTCGTTTCTGACATTGGAGCTAGAATAAGTACTCACAGGCTGACAGCTGTATATTTCAACATGGAAAGCCTTGAGAACTACTAACCATGATGTGTAGTTATTTTGAATGAGGTTTGCATAACAAAAAAATGTTGATTTAATAAGTGTCATTTTTGGCTTTCTTTCCTCAAACTAAGCTGGTTTCTGACATTGGAGCTAGAATAAGTACTCATAGGCTGACAGCTGTATATTTCATTTCGTTACTGACAGAGGAGATGGAAGGCCGGCAGACTGAAACGTCTTCACTAGAAACATTTACAATTGGTAAACACACTGCATTTCATGAAGTGAATCATGTTTCTATTGTCTAACAGGTTTTCATTAAACAAGTGTCCATTTTAGCGTTCTCTCCTCAAATTAAGCTTGTTTCTGACATTGGAGCTAGAATAAGCACTCACAGGCTGACAGCTGTATGTTTCAACATGGAAAGCCTTGAGAACTACTAAACATGATGTGTAGTTGTTTTGAATGAGGTTTGCATAACAAAAATATGTTGATTTAATAAGTGTCATTTTTGGCTTTCTTTCCTCAAACTAAGCTCGTTTCTGACATTGGAGCTGGAATATGTACTCACAGGCTGACAGCTGTATATTTCAACATGGAAAGCCTTGAGAACTACTAACCATGATGTGTAGTTATTTTGAATGAGGTTTGCATAACAAAAAAATGTTGATTTAATGAGTGTCATTTTTGGCTTTCTTTCCTCAAACTAAGCTGGTTTCTGACATTGGAGCTAGAATATGTACTCATAGGCTGACAGCTGTATATTTCATTTCGTTACTGACAGAGGAGATGGAAGGCCGGCAGACTGAAACTTCTTCACTGGAAACACTTACAATAGGTAAACACACTGCATTTCATGAAGTGAATCATGTTTCTATTAACAGGTTTTCATTAAACAAGTGTCCATTTTAGCGTTCTCTCCTCAAACTAAGCTTGTTTCTGACATTGGAGCTAGAATAAGCACTCACAGGCTGACAGCTGTATGTTTCAACATGGAAAGCCTTGAGAACTACTAAACATGATGTGTAGTTGTTTTGAATGAGGTTTGCATAACAAAAATATGTTGATTTAATAAGTGTCATTTTTGGCTTTCTTTCCTCAAACTAAGCTGGTTTCTGACATTGGAGCTGGAATAAGTACTCACAGGCTGACAGCTGTATATTTCAACATGGAAAGCCTTGAGAACTACTAACCATGATGTGTAGTTATTTTGAATGAGGTTTGCATAACAAAAAAATGTTGATTTAATAAGTGTCATTTTTGGCTTTCTTTCCTCAAACTAAGCTGGTTTCTGACATTGGAGCTAGAATATGTACTCATAGGCTGACAGCTGTATATTTCATTTCGTTACTGACAGAGGAGATGGAAGGCCGGCAGACTGAAACTTCTTCACTGGAAACACTTACAATAGGTAAACACACTGCATTTCATGAAGTGAATCATGTTTCTATTGTCTAACAGGTTTTCATTAAACAAGTGTCCATTTTAGCGTTCTCTCCTCAAACTAAGCTTGTTTCTGACATTGGAGCTAGAATAAGCACTCACAGGCTGACAGCTGTATGTTTCAACATGGAAAGCCTTGAGAACTACTAAACATGATGTGTAGTTGTTTTGAAAGAGGTTTGCATAACAAAAATATGTTGATTTAATAAGTGTCATTTTTGGCTTTCTTTCCTCAAACTAAGCTGGTTTCTGACATTGGAGCTGGAATAAGTACTCACAGGCTGACAGCTGTATATTTCAACATGGAAAGCCTTGAGAACTACTAACCATGATGTGTAATTATTTTGAATGAGGTTTGCATAACAAAAAAATGTTTATTAAATAAGTGCCATTCTTCGCTTTTTTTCCTCAAACTAAGCTCGTTTCTGACATTGGAGCTAGAATAAGTATTCACAGGCTGACAGCTGTATATTTCAACATGGAAAGCCTTGAGAACTACTAACCATGATGTGTAGTTATTTTGAATGAGGTTTGCATAACAAAAAAATGTTGATTTAATAAGTGTCATTTTTGGCTTTCTTTCCTCAAACTAAGCTGGTTTCTGACATTGGAGCTAGAATAAGTACTCATAGGCTGACAGCTGTATATTTCATTTCGTTACTGACAGAGGAGATGGAAGGCCGGCAGACTGAAACGTCTTCACTGGAAACACTTACAATAGGTAAACACACTGCATTTCATGAAGTGAATCATGTTTCTATTGTCTAACAGGTTTTCATTAAACAAGTGTCCATTTTAGCGTTCTCTCCTCAAATTAAGCTTGTTTCTGACATTGGAGCTAGAATAAGCACTCACAGGCTGACAGCTGTATGTTTCACTATGGAAAGCCTTGAGAACTACTAAACATGATGTGTAGTTGTTTTGAATGAGGTTTGCATAACAAAAATATGTTGATTTAATAAGTGTCATTTTTGGCTTTCTTTCCTCAAACTAAGCTGGTTTCTGACATTGGAGCTAGAATATGTACTCATAGGCCGACAGCTGTATATTTCATTTCGTTACTGACAGAGGAGATGGAAGGCCGGCAGACTGAAACTTCTTCACTGGAAACACTTACAATAGGTAAACACACTGCATTTCATGAAGTGAATCATGTTTCTATTGTCTAACAGGTTTTCATTAAACAAGTGTCCATTTTAGCGTTCTCTCCTCAAACTAAGCTCGTTTCTGACATTGGAGCTAGAATAAGCACTCACAGGCTGACAGCTGTATGTTTCAATATGGACAGCCTTGAGAACTACTAAACATGATGTTTAGTTGTTTTGAATGAAGTTTGTACAACAAAAAAACTGTTTATAAACAAGTGCCCATTTTAGCTTTCTCTCCTCAAACTAAGCACGTTTCTGACATTGGAGCTAGAATAAGCACTCACAGGCTGACAGCTGTATGTTTCAATATGGAAAGCCTTGAGAACTACTAAACATGATGTTTAGTTGTTTTAAATGAAGTTTGTATACTGTTTATATACAAGTGTCCATTTTAGCTTTCTCTCCTCAAACTAAGCGCGTTTCTGACATTTCCAGGGGCTGGCAAACCTGAACTTCTATACAGGAAACACTCAGAATAGTTCAAGATGATGAATTACAGTAGTTGGATGAAGTTTCTTAAGATAATTTGTCTGTATTCAACAGTGTCCATTTTGGCTTTCTCTCACCATTCTAAGCTTATTTTGGACACAGGAGGTGAAATGTGTTACCATGGACTAATAGACTTACATTTCCGCCCAGAAAACACTCAAAATAGTTCAAGATGATGAATTACAGTAGTTGGATGAAGTTTCTTAAGATAATTTGTCTGTATTCAACAGTGTCCATTTTGGCTTTCTCTCACCATTCTAAGCCTATTTTAGACACAGGAGGTGAAATGTGTTATCATGGACTGATAGACTTACGTTTCTGCCCAGAAAACACTCAGAATAGTTCAAGATGATGAATTACAGTAGTTGGATGAAGTTTCTTAAGATAATTTGTCTGTATTCAACAGTGTCCATTTTGGCTTTCTCTCACCATTCTAAGCCTATTTTAGACACAGGAGGTGAATTGTCTTTCCAGGGGCTGGCAAACCTGAACTTCTGCCCAGGAAACACTCAGAATAGTTCAAGATGATGAATTACAGTAGTTGGATGAAGTTTCTTAAGATAATTTGTCTGTATTCAACAGTGTCCCATTTGGCTTTCTCTCACCATTCTAAGCCTATTTTAGACACAGGAGGTGAAATGTGTTATCATGGACTGATAGACTTTCGTTTCTGCCCAGAAAACACTCAGAATAGTTCAAGATGATGAATTACAGTAGTTGGATGAAGTTTCTTAAGATAATTTGTCTGTATTCAACAGTGTCCATTTTGGCTTTCTCTCACCATTCTAAGCCTATTTTAGACACAGGAGGTGAATTGTCTTTCCAGGGGCTGGCAAACCTGAACTTCTGCCCAGGAAACACTCAGAATAGTTCAAGATGATGAATTACAGTAGTTGGATGAAGTTTCTTAAGATAATTTGTCTGTATTCAACAGTGTCCATTTTGGCTTTCTCTCACCATTCTAAGCCTATTTTAGACACAGGAGGTGAATTGTCTTTCCAGGGGCTGGCAAACCTGAACTTCTGTACAGGAAACACTCAGAATAGTTCAAGATGATGATTACAGTAGTTGGATGAAGTTTCTTAAAATAATTTGTCTGTATTCAACAGTGTCCATTTTGGCTTTCTCTCACCATTCTAAGCCTATTTTAGACACAGGAGGTGAATTGTCTTTCCAGGGGCTGGCAAACCTAAACTTCTGTACAGGAAACACTCAGAATAGTTCAAGATGATGAATTACAGTAGTTGGATGAAGTTTCTTAAGATAATTTGTCTGTATTCAACAGTGTCCATTTTGGCTTTCTCTCACCATTCTAAGCCTATTTTAGACACAGGAGGTGAAATGTGTTATCATGGACTGATAGACTTACGTTTCTGCCCAGAAAACACTCAGAATAGTTCAAGATGATGAATTACAGTAGTTGGATGAAGTTTCTTAAGATAATTTGTCTGTAGTCAACAGTGTCCATTTTGGCTTTCTCTCACCATTCTAAGCCTATTTTAGACACAGGAGGTGAATTGTCTTTCCAGGGGCTGGCAAACCTGAACTTCTGTACAGGAAACACTCAGAATAGTTCAAGATGATGAATTACAGTAGTTGGATGAAGTTTCTTAAGATAATTTGTCTGTATTCAACAGTGTCCATTTTGGCTTTCTCTCACCATTCTAAGCCTATTTTAGACACAGGAGGTGAAATGTGTTATCATGGACTGATAGACTTACGTTTCTGCCCAGAAAACACTCAGAATAGTTCAAGATGATGAATTACAGTAGTTGGATGAAGTTTCTTAAGATAATTTGTCTGTATTCAACAGTGTCCATTTTGGCTTTCTCTCACCATTCTAAGCCTATTTTAGACACAGGAGGTGAATTGTCTTTCCAGGGGCTGGCAAACCTAAACTTCTGCCCAGAAAACACTCAGAATAGTTCAAGATGATGAATTACAGTAGTTGGATGAAGTTTCTTAAGATAATTTGTCTGTATTCAACAGTGTCCATTTTGGCTTTCTCTCACCATTCTAAGCCTATTTTAGACACAGGAGGTGAAATGTGTTATCATGGACTGATAGACTTACGTTTCTGCCCAGAAAACACTCAGAATAGTTCAAGATGATGAATTACAGTAGTTGGATGAAGTTTCTTAAGATAATTTGTCTGTATTCAACAGTGTCCATTTTGGCTTTCTCTCACCATTCTAAGCCTATTTTAGACACAGGAGGTGAATTGTCTTTCCAGGGGCTGGCAAACCTGAACTTCTGTACAGGAAACACTCAGAATAGTTCAAGATGATGAATTACAGTAGTTGGATGAAGTTTCTTAAGATAATTTGTCTGTATTCAACAGTGTCCATTTTGGCTTTCTCTCACCATTCTAAGCCTATTTTAGACACAGGAGGTGAATTGTCTTTCCAGGGGCTGGCAAACCTGAACTTCTGCCCAGGAAACACTCAGAATAGTTCAAGATGATGAATTACAGTAGTTGGATGAAGTTTCTTAAGATAATTTGTCTGTATTCAACAGTGTCCATTTTGGCTTTCTCTCACCATTCTAAGCCTATTTTAGACACAGGAGGTGAATTGTCATTCCAGGGGCTGGCAAACCTAAACTTCTGCCCAGGAAACACTCAGAATAGTTCAAGATGATGAATTACAGTAGTTGGATGAAGTTTCTTAAGATAATTTGTCTGTATTCAACAGTGTCCATTTTGGCTTTCTCTCACCATTCTAAGCCTATTTTAGACACAGGAGGTGAATTGTCTTTCCAGGGGCTGGCAAACCTGAACTTCTGTACAGGAAACACTCAGAATAGTTCAAGATGAGGAATTACAGTAGTTGGATGAAGTTTCTTAAGATAATTTGTCTGTATTCAACAGTGTCGATTTTGGCTTTCTCTCACCATTCTAAGCCTATTTTAGACACAGGAGGTGAAATGTGTTATCATGGACTGATAGACTTACGTTTCTGCCCAGAAAACACTCAGAATAGTTCAAGATGATGAATTACAGTAGTTGGATGAAGTTTCTTAAGATAATTTGTCTGTATTCAACAGTGTCCATTTTGGCTTTCTCTCACCATTCTAAGCCTATTTTAGACACAGGAGGTGAATTGTCTTTCCAGGGGCTGGCAAACCTGAACTTCTGCCCAGGAAACACTCAGAATAGTTCAAGATGATGAATTACAGTAGTTGGATGAAGTTTCTTAAGATAATTTGTCTGTATTCAACAGTGTCCCATTTGGCTTTCTCTCACCATTCTAAGCCTATTTTAGACACAGGAGGTGAAATGTGTTATCATGGACTGATAGACTTTCGTTTCTGCCCAGAAAACACTCAGAATAGTTCAAGATGATGAATTACAGTAGTTGGATGAAGTTTCTTAAGATAATTTGTCTGTATTCAACAGTGTCCATTTTGGCTTTCTCTCACCATTCTAAGCCTATTTTAGACACAGGAGGTGAATTGTCTTTCCAGGGGCTGGCAAACCTGAACTTCTGCCCAGGAAACACTCAGAATAGTTCAAGATGATGAATTACAGTAGTTGGATGAAGTTTCTTAAGATAATTTGTCTGTATTCAACAGTGTCGATTTTGGCTTTCTCTCACCATTCTAAGCCTATTTTAGACACAGGAGGTGAATTGTCTTTCCAGGGGCTGGCAAACCTGAACTTCTGTACAGGAAACACTCAGAATAGTTCAAGATGATGAATTACAGTAGTTGGATGAAGTTTCTTAAGATAATTTGTCTGTATTCAACAGTGTCCATTTTGGCTTTCTCTCACCATTCTAAGCCTATTTTAGACACAGGAGGTGAATTGTCTTTCCAGGGGCTGGCAAACCTAAACTTCTGCCCAGGAAACACTCAGAATAGTTCAAGATGATGAATTACAGTAGTTGGATGAAGTTTCTTAAGATAATTTGTCTGTATTCAACAGTGTCCATTTTGGCTTTCTCTCACCATTCTAAGCCTATTTTAGACACAGGAGGTGAAATGTGTTATCATGGACTGATAGACTTACGTTTCTGCCCAGAAAACACTCAGAATAGTTCAAGATGATGAATTACAGTAGTTGGATGAAGTTTCTTAAGATAATTTGTCTGTATTCAACAGTGTCCATTTTGGCTTTCTCTCACCATTCTAAGCCTATTTTAGACACAGGAGGTGAATTGTCTTTCCAGGGGCTGGCAAACCTGAACTTCTGCCCAGGAAACACTCAGAATAGTTCAAGATGATGAATTACAGTAGTTGGATGAAGTTTCTTAAGATAATTTGTCTGTATTCAACAGTGTCCCATTTGGCTTTCTCTCACCATTCTAAGCCTATTTTAGACACAGGAGGTGAAATGTGTTATCATGGACTGATAGACTTTCGTTTCTGCCCAGAAAACACTCAGAATAGTTCAAGATGATGAATTACAGTAGTTGGATGAAGTTTCTTAAGATAATTTGTCTGTATTCAACAGTGTCCATTTTGGCTTTCTCTCACCATTCTAAGCCTATTTTAGACACAGGAGGTGAATTGTCTTTCCAGGGACTGGCAAACCTGAACTTCTGCCCAGGAAACACTCAGAATAGTTCAAGATGATGAATTACAGTAGTTGGATGAAGTTTCTTAAGATAATTTGTCTGTATTCAACAGTGTCCATTTTGGCTTTCTCTCACCATTCTAAGCCTATTTTAGACACAGGAGGTGAAATGTGTTACCATGGACTGATAGACTTACGTTTCTGCCCAGAAAACACTCAGAATAGTTCAAGATGATGAATTACAGTAGTTGGATGAAGTTTCTTAAGATAATTTGTCTGTATTCAACAGTGTCCATTTTGGCTTTCTCTCACCATTCTAAGCCTATTTTAGACACAGGAGGTGAATTGTCTTTCCAGGGGCTGGCAAACCTGAACTTCTGTACAGGAAACACTCAGAATAGTTCAAGATGATGAATTACAGTAGTTGGATGAAGTTTCTTAAGATAATTTGTCTGTATTCAACAGTGTCCATTTTGGCTTTCTCTCACCATTCTAAGCCTATTTTAGACACAGGAGGTGAAATGTGTTATCATGGACTGATAGACTTACGTTTCTGCCCAGAAAACACTCAGAATAGTTCAAGATGATGAATTACAGTAGTTGGATGAAGTTTCTTAAGATAATTTGTCTGTATTCAACAGTGTCCATTTTGGCTTTCTCTCACCATTCTAAGCCTATTTTAGACACAGGAGGTGAATTGTCTTTCCAGGGGCTGGCAAACCTGAACTTCTGTACAGGAAACACTCAGAATAGTTCAAGATGATGAATTACAGTAGTTGGATGAAGTTTCTTAAGATAATTTGTCTGTATTCAACAGTGTCCATTTTGGCTTTCTCTCACCATTCTAAGCCTATTTTAGACACAGGAGGTGAATTGTCTTTCCAGGGGCTGGCAAACCTGAACTTCTGCCCAGGAAACACTCAGAATAGTTCAAGATGATGAATTACAGTAGTTGGATGAAGTTTCTTAAGATAATTTGTCTGTATTCAACAGTGTCCATTTTGGCTTTCTCTCACCATTCTAAGCCTATTTTAGACACAGGAGGTGAATTGTCATTCCAGGGGCTGGCAAACCTAAACTTCTGCCCAGGAAACACTCAGAATAGTTCAAGATGATGAATTACAGTAGTTGGATGAAGTTTCTTAAGATAATTTGTCTGTATTCAACAGTGTCCATTTTGGCTTTCTCTCACCATTCTAAGCCTATTTTAGACACAGGAGGTGAATTGTCTTTCCAGGGGCTGGCAAACCTGAACTTCTGTACAGGAAACACTCAGAATAGTTCAAGATGAGGAATTACAGTAGTTGGATGAAGTTTCTTAAGATAATTTGTCTGTATTCAACAGTGTCGATTTTGGCTTTCTCTCACCATTCTAAGCCTATTTTAGACACAGGAGGTGAAATGTGTTATCATGGACTGATAGACTTACGTTTCTGCCCAGAAAACACTCAGAATAGTTCAAGATGATGAATTACAGTAGTTGGATGAAGTTTCTTAAGATAATTTGTCTGTAGTCAACAGTGTCCATTTTGGCTTTCTCTCACCATTCTAAGCCTATTTTAGACACAGGAGGTGAATTGTCTTTCCAGGGGCTGGCAAACCTGAACTTCTGTACAGGAAACACTCAGAATAGTTCAAGATGATGAATTACAGTAGTTGGATGAAGTTTCTTAAGATAATTTGTCTGTATTCAACAGTGTCCATTTTGGCTTTCTCTCACCATTCTAAGCCTATTTTAGACACAGGAGGTGAAATGTGTTATCATGGACTGATAGACTTACGTTTCTGCCCAGAAAACACTCAGAATAGTTCAAGATGATGAATTACAGTAGTTGGATGAAGTTTCTTAAGATAATTTGTCTGTATTCAACAGTGTCCATTTTGGCTTTCTCTCACCATTCTAAGCCTATTTTAGACACAGGAGGTGAATTGTCTTTCCAGGGGCTGGCAAACCTAAACTTCTGCCCAGAAAACACTCAGAATAGTTCAAGATGATGAATTACAGTAGTTGGATGAAGTTTCTTAAGATAATTTGTCTGTATTCAACAGTGTCCATTTTGGCTTTCTCTCACCATTCTAAGCCTATTTTAGACACAGGAGGTGAAATGTGTTATCATGGACTGATAGACTTACGTTTCTGCCCAGAAAACACTCAGAATAGTTCAAGATGATGAATTACAGTAGTTGGATGAAGTTTCTTAAGATAATTTGTCTGTATTCAACAGTGTCCATTTTGGCTTTCTCTCACCATTCTAAGCCTATTTTAGACACAGGAGGTGAATTGTCTTTCCAGGGGCTGGCAAACCTGAACTTCTGTACAGGAAACACTCAGAATAGTTCAAGATGATGAATTACAGTAGTTGGATGAAGTTTCTTAAGATAATTTGTCTGTATTCAACAGTGTCCATTTTGGCTTTCTCTCACCATTCTAAGCCTATTTTAGACACAGGAGGTGAATTGTCTTTCCAGGGGCTGGCAAACCTGAACTTCTGCCCAGGAAACACTCAGAATAGTTCAAGATGATGAATTACAGTAGTTGGATGAAGTTTCTTAAGATAATTTGTCTGTATTCAACAGTGTCCATTTTGGCTTTCTCTCACCATTCTAAGCCTATTTTAGACACAGGAGGTGAATTGTCATTCCAGGGGCTGGCAAACCTAAACTTCTGCCCAGGAAACACTCAGAATAGTTCAAGATGATGAATTACAGTAGTTGGATGAAGTTTCTTAAGATAATTTGTCTGTATTCAACAGTGTCCATTTTGGCTTTCTCTCACCATTCTAAGCCTATTTTAGACACAGGAGGTGAATTGTCTTTCCAGGGGCTGGCAAACCTGAACTTCTGTACAGGAAACACTCAGAATAGTTCAAGATGAGGAATTACAGTAGTTGGATGAAGTTTCTTAAGATAATTTGTCTGTATTCAACAGTGTCGATTTTGGCTTTCTCTCACCATTCTAAGCCTATTTTAGACACAGGAGGTGAAATGTGTTATCATGGACTGATAGACTTACGTTTCTGCCCAGAAAACACTCAGAATAGTTCAAGATGATGAATTACAGTAGTTGGATGAAGTTTCTTAAGATAATTTGTCTGTATTCAACAGTGTCCATTTTGGCTTTCTCTCACCATTCTAAGCCTATTTTAGACACAGGAGGTGAATTGTCTTTCCAGGGGCTGGCAAACCTGAACTTCTGCCCAGGAAACACTCAGAATAGTTCAAGATGATGAATTACAGTAGTTGGATGAAGTTTCTTAAGATAATTTGTCTGTATTCAACAGTGTCCCATTTGGCTTTCTCTCACCATTCTAAGCCTATTTTAGACACAGGAGGTGAAATGTGTTATCATGGACTGATAGACTTTCGTTTCTGCCCAGAAAACACTCAGAATAGTTCAAGATGATGAATTACAGTAGTTGGATGAAGTTTCTTAAGATAATTTGTCTGTATTCAACAGTGTCCATTTTGGCTTTCTCTCACCATTCTAAGCCTATTTTAGACACAGGAGGTGAATTGTCTTTCCAGGGGCTGGCAAACCTGAACTTCTGCCCAGGAAACACTCAGAATAGTTCAAGATGATGAATTACAGTAGTTGGATGAAGTTTCTTAAGATAATTTGTCTGTATTCAACAGTGTCGATTTTGGCTTTCTCTCACCATTCTAAGCCTATTTTAGACACAGGAGGTGAATTGTCTTTCCAGGGGCTGGCAAACCTGAACTTCTGTACAGGAAACACTCAGAATAGTTCAAGATGATGAATTACAGTAGTTGGATGAAGTTTCTTAAGATAATTTGTCTGTATTCAACAGTGTCCATTTTGGCTTTCTCTCACCATTCTAAGCCTATTTTAGACACAGGAGGTGAATTGTCTTTCCAGGGGCTGGCAAACCTAAACTTCTGCCCAGGAAACACTCAGAATAGTTCAAGATGATGAATTACAGTAGTTGGATGAAGTTTCTTAAGATAATTTGTCTGTATTCAACAGTGTCCATTTTGGCTTTCTCTCACCATTCTAAGCCTATTTTAGACACAGGAGGTGAAATGTGTTATCATGGACTGATAGACTTACGTTTCTGCCCAGAAAACACTCAGAATAGTTCAAGATGATGAATTACAGTAGTTGGATGAAGTTTCTTAAGATAATTTGTCTGTATTCAACAGTGTCCATTTTGGCTTTCTCTCACCATTCTAAGCCTATTTTAGACACAGGAGGTGAATTGTCTTTCCAGGGGCTGGCAAACCTGAACTTCTGCCCAGGAAACACTCAGAATAGTTCAAGATGATGAATTACAGTAGTTGGATGAAGTTTCTTAAGATAATTTGTCTGTATTCAACAGTGTCCCATTTGGCTTTCTCTCACCATTCTAAGCCTATTTTAGACACAGGAGGTGAAATGTGTTATCATGGACTGATAGACTTTCGTTTCTGCCCAGAAAACACTCAGAATAGTTCAAGATGATGAATTACAGTAGTTGGATGAAGTTTCTTAAGATAATTTGTCTGTATTCAACAGTGTCCATTTTGGCTTTCTCTCACCATTCTAAGCCTATTTTAGACACAGGAGGTGAATTGTCTTTCCAGGGGCTGGCAAACCTGAACTTCTGCCCAGGAAACACTCAGAATAGTTCAAGATGATGAATTACAGTAGTTGGATGAAGTTTCTTAAGATAATTTGTCTGTATTCAACAGTGTCGATTTTGGCTTTCTCTCACCATTCTAAGCCTATTTTAGACACAGGAGGTGAATTGTCTTTCCAGGGGCTGGCAAACCTGAACTTCTGTACAGGAAACACTCAGAATAGTTCAAGATGATGAATTACAGTAGTTGGATGAAGTTTCTTAAGATAATTTGTCTGTATTCAACAGTGTCCATTTTGGCTTTCTCTCACCATTCTAAGCCTATTTTAGACACAGGAGGTGAATTGTCTTTCCAGGGGCTGGCAAACCTAAACTTCTGCCCAGGAAACACTCAGAATAGTTCAAGATGATGAATTACAGTAGTTGGATGAAGTTTCTTAAGATAATTTGTCTGTATTCAACAGTGTCCATTTTGGCTTTCTCTCACCATTCTAAGCCTATTTTAGACACAGGAGGTGAAATGTGTTATCATGGACTGATAGACTTACGTTTCTGCCCAGAAAACACTCAGAATAGTTCAAGATGATGAATTACAGTAGTTGGATGAAGTTTCTTAAGATAATTTGTCTGTATTCAACAGTGTCCATTTTGGCTTTCTCTCACCATTCTAAGCCTATTTTAGACACAGGAGGTGAATTGTCTTTCCAGGGGCTGGCAAACCTGAACTTCTGCCCAGGAAACACTCAGAATAGTTCAAGATGATGAATTACAGTAGTTGGATGAAGTTTCTTAAGATAATTTGTCTGTATTCAACAGTGTCCCATTTGGCTTTCTCTCACCATTCTAAGCCTATTTTAGACACAGGAGGTGAAATGTGTTATCATGGACTGATAGACTTTCGTTTCTGCCCAGAAAACACTCAGAATAGTTCAAGATGATGAATTACAGTAGTTGGATGAAGTTTCTTAAGATAATTTGTCTGTATTCAACAGTGTCCATTTTGGCTTTCTCTCACCATTCTAAGCCTATTTTAGACACAGGAGGTGAATTGTCTTTCCAGGGACTGGCAAACCTGAACTTCTGCCCAGGAAACACTCAGAATAGTTCAAGATGATGAATTACAGTAGTTGGATGAAGTTTCTTAAGATAATTTGTCTGTATTCAACAGTGTCCATTTTGGCTTTCTCTCACCATTCTAAGCCTATTTTAGACACAGGAGGTGAAATGTGTTACCATGGACTGATAGACTTACGTTTCTGCCCAGAAAACACTCAGAATAGTTCAAGATGATGAATTACAGTAGTTGGATGAAGTTTCTTAAGATAATTTGTCTGTATTCAACAGTGTCCATTTTGGCTTTCTCTCACCATTCTAAGCCTATTTTAGACACAGGAGGTGAATTGTCTTTCCAGGGGCTGGCAAACCTGAACTTCTGTACAGGAAACACTCAGAATAGTTCAAGATGATGAATTACAGTAGTTGGATGAAGTTTCTTAAGATAATTTGTCTGTATTCAACAGTGTCCATTTTGGCTTTCTCTCACCATTCTAAGCCTATTTTAGACACAGGAGGTGAAATGTGTTATCATGGACTGATAGACTTACGTTTCTGCCCAGAAAACACTCAGAATAGTTCAAGATGATGAATTACAGTAGTTGGATGAAGTTTCTTAAGATAATTTGTCTGTATTCAACAGTGTCCATTTTGGCTTTCTCTCACCATTCTAAGCCTATTTTAGACACAGGAGGTGAATTGTCTTTCCAGGGGCTGGCAAACCTGAACTTCTGTACAGGAAACACTCAGAATAGTTCAAGATGATGAATTACAGTAGTTGGATGAAGTTTCTTAAGATAATTTGTCTGTATTCAACAGTGTCCATTTTGGCTTTCTCTCACCATTCTAAGCCTATTTTAGACACAGGAGGTGAATTGTCTTTCCAGGGGCTGGCAAACCTGAACTTCTGCCCAGGAAACACTCAGAATAGTTCAAGATGATGAATTACAGTAGTTGGATGAAGTTTCTTAAGATAATTTGTCTGTATTCAACAGTGTCCATTTTGGCTTTCTCTCACCATTCTAAGCCTATTTTAGACACAGGAGGTGAATTGTCATTCCAGGGGCTGGCAAACCTAAACTTCTGCCCAGGAAACACTCAGAATAGTTCAAGATGATGAATTACAGTAGTTGGATGAAGTTTCTTAAGATAATTTGTCTGTATTCAACAGTGTCCATTTTGGCTTTCTCTCACCATTCTAAGCCTATTTTAGACACAGGAGGTGAATTGTCTTTCCAGGGGCTGGCAAACCTGAACTTCTGTACAGGAAACACTCAGAATAGTTCAAGATGAGGAATTACAGTAGTTGGATGAAGTTTCTTAAGATAATTTGTCTGTATTCAACAGTGTCGATTTTGGCTTTCTCTCACCATTCTAAGCCTATTTTAGACACAGGAGGTGAAATGTGTTATCATGGACTGATAGACTTACGTTTCTGCCCAGAAAACACTCAGAATAGTTCAAGATGATGAATTACAGTAGTTGGATGAAGTTTCTTAAGATAATTTGTCTGTAGTCAACAGTGTCCATTTTGGCTTTCTCTCACCATTCTAAGCCTATTTTAGACACAGGAGGTGAATTGTCTTTCCAGGGGCTGGCAAACCTGAACTTCTGTACAGGAAACACTCAGAATAGTTCAAGATGATGAATTACAGTAGTTGGATGAAGTTTCTTAAGATAATTTGTCTGTATTCAACAGTGTCCATTTTGGCTTTCTCTCACCATTCTAAGCCTATTTTAGACACAGGAGGTGAAATGTGTTATCATGGACTGATAGACTTACGTTTCTGCCCAGAAAACACTCAGAATAGTTCAAGATGATGAATTACAGTAGTTGGATGAAGTTTCTTAAGATAATTTGTCTGTATTCAACAGTGTCCATTTTGGCTTTCTCTCACCATTCTAAGCCTATTTTAGACACAGGAGGTGAATTGTCTTTCCAGGGGCTGGCAAACCTAAACTTCTGCCCAGAAAACACTCAGAATAGTTCAAGATGATGAATTACAGTAGTTGGATGAAGTTTCTTAAGATAATTTGTCTGTATTCAACAGTGTCCATTTTGGCTTTCTCTCACCATTCTAAGCCTATTTTAGACACAGGAGGTGAAATGTGTTATCATGGACTGATAGACTTACGTTTCTGCCCAGAAAACACTCAGAATAGTTCAAGATGATGAATTACAGTAGTTGGATGAAGTTTCTTAAGATAATTTGTCTGTATTCAACAGTGTCCATTTTGGCTTTCTCTCACCATTCTAAGCCTATTTTAGACACAGGAGGTGAATTGTCTTTCCAGGGGCTGGCAAACCTGAACTTCTGTACAGGAAACACTCAGAATAGTTCAAGATGATGAATTACAGTAGTTGGATGAAGTTTCTTAAGATAATTTGTCTGTATTCAACAGTGTCCATTTTGGCTTTCTCTCACCATTCTAAGCCTATTTTAGACACAGGAGGTGAATTGTCTTTCCAGGGGCTGGCAAACCTGAACTTCTGCCCAGGAAACACTCAGAATAGTTCAAGATGATGAATTACAGTAGTTGGATGAAGTTTCTTAAGATAATTTGTCTGTATTCAACAGTGTCCATTTTGGCTTTCTCTCACCATTCTAAGCCTATTTTAGACACAGGAGGTGAATTGTCATTCCAGGGGCTGGCAAACCTAAACTTCTGCCCAGGAAACACTCAGAATAGTTCAAGATGATGAATTACAGTAGTTGGATGAAGTTTCTTAAGATAATTTGTCTGTATTCAACAGTGTCCATTTTGGCTTTCTCTCACCATTCTAAGCCTATTTTAGACACAGGAGGTGAATTGTCTTTCCAGGGGCTGGCAAACCTGAACTTCTGTACAGGAAACACTCAGAATAGTTCAAGATGAGGAATTACAGTAGTTGGATGAAGTTTCTTAAGATAATTTGTCTGTATTCAACAGTGTCGATTTTGGCTTTCTCTCACCATTCTAAGCCTATTTTAGACACAGGAGGTGAAATGTGTTATCATGGACTGATAGACTTACGTTTCTGCCCAGAAAACACTCAGAATAGTTCAAGATGATGAATTACAGTAGTTGGATGAAGTTTCTTAAGATAATTTGTCTGTATTCAACAGTGTCCATTTTGGCTTTCTCTCACCATTCTAAGCCTATTTTAGACACAGGAGGTGAATTGTCTTTCCAGGGGCTGGCAAACCTGAACTTCTGCCCAGGAAACACTCAGAATAGTTCAAGATGATGAATTACAGTAGTTGGATGAAGTTTCTTAAGATAATTTGTCTGTATTCAACAGTGTCCCATTTGGCTTTCTCTCACCATTCTAAGCCTATTTTAGACACAGGAGGTGAAATGTGTTATCATGGACTGATAGACTTTCGTTTCTGCCCAGAAAACACTCAGAATAGTTCAAGATGATGAATTACAGTAGTTGGATGAAGTTTCTTAAGATAATTTGTCTGTATTCAACAGTGTCCATTTTGGCTTTCTCTCACCATTCTAAGCCTATTTTAGACACAGGAGGTGAATTGTCTTTCCAGGGGCTGGCAAACCTGAACTTCTGCCCAGGAAACACTCAGAATAGTTCAAGATGATGAATTACAGTAGTTGGATGAAGTTTCTTAAGATAATTTGTCTGTATTCAACAGTGTCGATTTTGGCTTTCTCTCACCATTCTAAGCCTATTTTAGACACAGGAGGTGAATTGTCTTTCCAGGGGCTGGCAAACCTGAACTTCTGTACAGGAAACACTCAGAATAGTTCAAGATGATGAATTACAGTAGTTGGATGAAGTTTCTTAAGATAATTTGTCTGTATTCAACAGTGTCCATTTTGGCTTTCTCTCACCATTCTAAGCCTATTTTAGACACAGGAGGTGAATTGTCTTTCCAGGGGCTGGCAAACCTAAACTTCTGCCCAGGAAACACTCAGAATAGTTCAAGATGATGAATTACAGTAGTTGGATGAAGTTTCTTAAGATAATTTGTCTGTATTCAACAGTGTCCATTTTGGCTTTCTCTCACCATTCTAAGCCTATTTTAGACACAGGAGGTGAAATGTGTTATCATGGACTGATAGACTTACGTTTCTGCCCAGAAAACACTCAGAATAGTTCAAGATGATGAATTACAGTAGTTGGATGAAGTTTCTTAAGATAATTTGTCTGTATTCAACAGTGTCCATTTTGGCTTTCTCTCACCATTCTAAGCCTATTTTAGACACAGGAGGTGAATTGTCTTTCCAGGGGCTGGCAAACCTGAACTTCTGCCCAGGAAACACTCAGAATAGTTCAAGATGATGAATTACAGTAGTTGGATGAAGTTTCTTAAGATAATTTGTCTGTATTCAACAGTGTCCCATTTGGCTTTCTCTCACCATTCTAAGCCTATTTTAGACACAGGAGGTGAAATGTGTTATCATGGACTGATAGACTTTCGTTTCTGCCCAGAAAACACTCAGAATAGTTCAAGATGATGAATTACAGTAGTTGGATGAAGTTTCTTAAGATAATTTGTCTGTATTCAACAGTGTCCATTTTGGCTTTCTCTCACCATTCTAAGCCTATTTTAGACACAGGAGGTGAATTGTCTTTCCAGGGACTGGCAAACCTGAACTTCTGCCCAGGAAACACTCAGAATAGTTCAAGATGATGAATTACAGTAGTTGGATGAAGTTTCTTAAGATAATTTGTCTGTATTCAACAGTGTCCATTTTGGCTTTCTCTCACCATTCTAAGCCTATTTTAGACACAGGAGGTGAAATGTGTTACCATGGACTGATAGACTTACGTTTCTGCCCAGAAAACACTCAGAATAGTTCAAGATGATGAATTACAGTAGTTGGATGAAGTTTCTTAAGATAATTTGTCTGTATTCAACAGTGTCCATTTTGGCTTTCTCTCACCATTCTAAGCCTATTTTAGACACAGGAGGTGAATTGTCTTTCCAGGGGCTGGCAAACCTGAACTTCTGTACAGGAAACACTCAGAATAGTTCAAGATGATGAATTACAGTAGTTGGATGAAGTTTCTTAAGATAATTTGTCTGTATTCAACAGTGTCCATTTTGGCTTTCTCTCACCATTCTAAGCCTATTTTAGACACAGGAGGTGAAATGTGTTATCATGGACTGATAGACTTACGTTTCTGCCCAGAAAACACTCAGAATAGTTCAAGATGATGAATTACAGTAGTTGGATGAAGTTTCTTAAGATAATTTGTCTGTATTCAACAGTGTCCATTTTGGCTTTCTCTCACCATTCTAAGCCTATTTTAGACACAGGAGGTGAATTGTCTTTCCAGGGGCTGGCAAACCTGAACTTCTGTACAGGAAACACTCAGAATAGTTCAAGATGATGAATTACAGTAGTTGGATGAAGTTTCTTAAGATAATTTGTCTGTATTCAACAGTGTCCATTTTGGCTTTCTCTCACCATTCTAAGCCTATTTTAGACACAGGAGGTGAATTGTCTTTCCAGGGGCTGGCAAACCTGAACTTCTGCCCAGGAAACACTCAGAATAGTTCAAGATGATGAATTACAGTAGTTGGATGAAGTTTCTTAAGATAATTTGTCTGTATTCAACAGTGTCCATTTTGGCTTTCTCTCACCATTCTAAGCCTATTTTAGACACAGGAGGTGAATTGTCATTCCAGGGGCTGGCAAACCTAAACTTCTGCCCAGGAAACACTCAGAATAGTTCAAGATGATGAATTACAGTAGTTGGATGAAGTTTCTTAAGATAATTTGTCTGTATTCAACAGTGTCCATTTTGGCTTTCTCTCACCATTCTAAGCCTATTTTAGACACAGGAGGTGAATTGTCTTTCCAGGGGCTGGCAAACCTGAACTTCTGTACAGGAAACACTCAGAATAGTTCAAGATGAGGAATTACAGTAGTTGGATGAAGTTTCTTAAGATAATTTGTCTGTATTCAACAGTGTCGATTTTGGCTTTCTCTCACCATTCTAAGCCTATTTTAGACACAGGAGGTGAAATGTGTTATCATGGACTGATAGACTTACGTTTCTGCCCAGAAAACACTCAGAATAGTTCAAGATGATGAATTACAGTAGTTGGATGAAGTTTCTTAAGATAATTTGTCTGTAGTCAACAGTGTCCATTTTGGCTTTCTCTCACCATTCTAAGCCTATTTTAGACACAGGAGGTGAATTGTCTTTCCAGGGGCTGGCAAACCTGAACTTCTGTACAGGAAACACTCAGAATAGTTCAAGATGATGAATTACAGTAGTTGGATGAAGTTTCTTAAGATAATTTGTCTGTATTCAACAGTGTCCATTTTGGCTTTCTCTCACCATTCTAAGCCTATTTTAGACACAGGAGGTGAAATGTGTTATCATGGACTGATAGACTTACGTTTCTGCCCAGAAAACACTCAGAATAGTTCAAGATGATGAATTACAGTAGTTGGATGAAGTTTCTTAAGATAATTTGTCTGTATTCAACAGTGTCCATTTTGGCTTTCTCTCACCATTCTAAGCCTATTTTAGACACAGGAGGTGAATTGTCTTTCCAGGGGCTGGCAAACCTAAACTTCTGCCCAGAAAACACTCAGAATAGTTCAAGATGATGAATTACAGTAGTTGGATGAAGTTTCTTAAGATAATTTGTCTGTATTCAACAGTGTCCATTTTGGCTTTCTCTCACCATTCTAAGCCTATTTTAGACACAGGAGGTGAAATGTGTTATCATGGACTGATAGACTTACGTTTCTGCCCAGAAAACACTCAGAATAGTTCAAGATGATGAATTACAGTAGTTGGATGAAGTTTCTTAAGATAATTTGTCTGTATTCAACAGTGTCCATTTTGGCTTTCTCTCACCATTCTAAGCCTATTTTAGACACAGGAGGTGAATTGTCTTTCCAGGGGCTGGCAAACCTGAACTTCTGTACAGGAAACACTCAGAATAGTTCAAGATGATGAATTACAGTAGTTGGATGAAGTTTCTTAAGATAATTTGTCTGTATTCAACAGTGTCCATTTTGGCTTTCTCTCACCATTCTAAGCCTATTTTAGACACAGGAGGTGAATTGTCTTTCCAGGGGCTGGCAAACCTGAACTTCTGCCCAGGAAACACTCAGAATAGTTCAAGATGATGAATTACAGTAGTTGGATGAAGTTTCTTAAGATAATTTGTCTGTATTCAACAGTGTCCATTTTGGCTTTCTCTCACCATTCTAAGCCTATTTTAGACACAGGAGGTGAATTGTCATTCCAGGGGCTGGCAAACCTAAACTTCTGCCCAGGAAACACTCAGAATAGTTCAAGATGATGAATTACAGTAGTTGGATGAAGTTTCTTAAGATAATTTGTCTGTATTCAACAGTGTCCATTTTGGCTTTCTCTCACCATTCTAAGCCTATTTTAGACACAGGAGGTGAATTGTCTTTCCAGGGGCTGGCAAACCTGAACTTCTGTACAGGAAACACTCAGAATAGTTCAAGATGAGGAATTACAGTAGTTGGATGAAGTTTCTTAAGATAATTTGTCTGTATTCAACAGTGTCGATTTTGGCTTTCTCTCACCATTCTAAGCCTATTTTAGACACAGGAGGTGAAATGTGTTATCATGGACTGATAGACTTACGTTTCTGCCCAGAAAACACTCAGAATAGTTCAAGATGATGAATTACAGTAGTTGGATGAAGTTTCTTAAGATAATTTGTCTGTATTCAACAGTGTCCATTTTGGCTTTCTCTCACCATTCTAAGCCTATTTTAGACACAGGAGGTGAATTGTCTTTCCAGGGGCTGGCAAACCTGAACTTCTGCCCAGGAAACACTCAGAATAGTTCAAGATGATGAATTACAGTAGTTGGATGAAGTTTCTTAAGATAATTTGTCTGTATTCAACAGTGTCCCATTTGGCTTTCTCTCACCATTCTAAGCCTATTTTAGACACAGGAGGTGAAATGTGTTATCATGGACTGATAGACTTTCGTTTCTGCCCAGAAAACACTCAGAATAGTTCAAGATGATGAATTACAGTAGTTGGATGAAGTTTCTTAAGATAATTTGTCTGTATTCAACAGTGTCCATTTTGGCTTTCTCTCACCATTCTAAGCCTATTTTAGACACAGGAGGTGAATTGTCTTTCCAGGGGCTGGCAAACCTGAACTTCTGCCCAGGAAACACTCAGAATAGTTCAAGATGATGAATTACAGTAGTTGGATGAAGTTTCTTAAGATAATTTGTCTGTATTCAACAGTGTCGATTTTGGCTTTCTCTCACCATTCTAAGCCTATTTTAGACACAGGAGGTGAATTGTCTTTCCAGGGGCTGGCAAACCTGAACTTCTGTACAGGAAACACTCAGAATAGTTCAAGATGATGAATTACAGTAGTTGGATGAAGTTTCTTAAGATAATTTGTCTGTATTCAACAGTGTCCATTTTGGCTTTCTCTCACCATTCTAAGCCTATTTTAGACACAGGAGGTGAATTGTCTTTCCAGGGGCTGGCAAACCTAAACTTCTGCCCAGGAAACACTCAGAATAGTTCAAGATGATGAATTACAGTAGTTGGATGAAGTTTCTTAAGATAATTTGTCTGTATTCAACAGTGTCCATTTTGGCTTTCTCTCACCATTCTAAGCCTATTTTAGACACAGGAGGTGAAATGTGTTATCATGGACTGATAGACTTACGTTTCTGCCCAGAAAACACTCAGAATAGTTCAAGATGATGAATTACAGTAGTTGGATGAAGTTTCTTAAGATAATTTGTCTGTATTCAACAGTGTCCATTTTGGCTTTCTCTCACCATTCTAAGCCTATTTTAGACACAGGAGGTGAATTGTCTTTCCAGGGGCTGGCAAACCTGAACTTCTGCCCAGGAAACACTCAGAATAGTTCAAGATGATGAATTACAGTAGTTGGATGAAGTTTCTTAAGATAATTTGTCTGTATTCAACAGTGTCCCATTTGGCTTTCTCTCACCATTCTAAGCCTATTTTAGACACAGGAGGTGAAATGTGTTATCATGGACTGATAGACTTTCGTTTCTGCCCAGAAAACACTCAGAATAGTTCAAGATGATGAATTACAGTAGTTGGATGAAGTTTCTTAAGATAATTTGTCTGTATTCAACAGTGTCCATTTTGGCTTTCTCTCACCATTCTAAGCCTATTTTAGACACAGGAGGTGAATTGTCTTTCCAGGGGCTGGCAAACCTGAACTTCTGCCCAGGAAACACTCAGAATAGTTCAAGATGATGAATTACAGTAGTTGGATGAAGTTTCTTAAGATAATTTGTCTGTATTCAACAGTGTCGATTTTGGCTTTCTCTCACCATTCTAAGCCTATTTTAGACACAGGAGGTGAATTGTCTTTCCAGGGGCTGGCAAACCTGAACTTCTGTACAGGAAACACTCAGAATAGTTCAAGATGATGAATTACAGTAGTTGGATGAAGTTTCTTAAGATAATTTGTCTGTATTCAACAGTGTCCATTTTGGCTTTCTCTCACCATTCTAAGCCTATTTTAGACACAGGAGGTGAATTGTCTTTCCAGGGGCTGGCAAACCTAAACTTCTGCCCAGGAAACACTCAGAATAGTTCAAGATGATGAATTACAGTAGTTGGATGAAGTTTCTTAAGATAATTTGTCTGTATTCAACAGTGTCCATTTTGGCTTTCTCTCACCATTCTAAGCCTATTTTAGACACAGGAGGTGAAATGTGTTATCATGGACTGATAGACTTACGTTTCTGCCCAGAAAACACTCAGAATAGTTCAAGATGATGAATTACAGTAGTTGGATGAAGTTTCTTAAGATAATTTGTCTGTATTCAACAGTGTCCATTTTGGCTTTCTCTCACCATTCTAAGCCTATTTTAGACACAGGAGGTGAATTGTCTTTCCAGGGGCTGGCAAACCTGAACTTCTGCCCAGGAAACACTCAGAATAGTTCAAGATGATGAATTACAGTAGTTGGATGAAGTTTCTTAAGATAATTTGTCTGTATTCAACAGTGTCCCATTTGGCTTTCTCTCACCATTCTAAGCCTATTTTAGACACAGGAGGTGAAATGTGTTATCATGGACTGATAGACTTTCGTTTCTGCCCAGAAAACACTCAGAATAGTTCAAGATGATGAATTACAGTAGTTGGATGAAGTTTCTTAAGATAATTTGTCTGTATTCAACAGTGTCCATTTTGGCTTTCTCTCACCATTCTAAGCCTATTTTAGACACAGGAGGTGAATTGTCTTTCCAGGGACTGGCAAACCTGAACTTCTGCCCAGGAAACACTCAGAATAGTTCAAGATGATGAATTACAGTAGTTGGATGAAGTTTCTTAAGATAATTTGTCTGTATTCAACAGTGTCCATTTTGGCTTTCTCTCACCATTCTAAGCCTATTTTAGACACAGGAGGTGAAATGTGTTACCATGGACTGATAGACTTACGTTTCTGCCCAGAAAACACTCAGAATAGTTCAAGATGATGAATTACAGTAGTTGGATGAAGTTTCTTAAGATAATTTGTCTGTATTCAACAGTGTCCATTTTGGCTTTCTCTCACCATTCTAAGCCTATTTTAGACACAGGAGGTGAATTGTCTTTCCAGGGGCTGGCAAACCTGAACTTCTGTACAGGAAACACTCAGAATAGTTCAAGATGATGAATTACAGTAGTTGGATGAAGTTTCTTAAGATAATTTGTCTGTATTCAACAGTGTCCATTTTGGCTTTCTCTCACCATTCTAAGCCTATTTTAGACACAGGAGGTGAAATGTGTTATCATGGACTGATAGACTTACGTTTCTGCCCAGAAAACACTCAGAATAGTTCAAGATGATGAATTACAGTAGTTGGATGAAGTTTCTTAAGATAATTTGTCTGTATTCAACAGTGTCCATTTTGGCTTTCTCTCACCATTCTAAGCCTATTTTAGACACAGGAGGTGAATTGTCTTTCCAGGGGCTGGCAAACCTGAACTTCTGTACAGGAAACACTCAGAATAGTTCAAGATGATGAATTACAGTAGTTGGATGAAGTTTCTTAAGATAATTTGTCTGTATTCAACAGTGTCCATTTTGGCTTTCTCTCACCATTCTAAGCCTATTTTAGACACAGGAGGTGAATTGTCTTTCCAGGGGCTGGCAAACCTGAACTTCTGCCCAGGAAACACTCAGAATAGTTCAAGATGATGAATTACAGTAGTTGGATGAAGTTTCTTAAGATAATTTGTCTGTATTCAACAGTGTCCATTTTGGCTTTCTCTCACCATTCTAAGCCTATTTTAGACACAGGAGGTGAATTGTCATTCCAGGGGCTGGCAAACCTAAACTTCTGCCCAGGAAACACTCAGAATAGTTCAAGATGATGAATTACAGTAGTTGGATGAAGTTTCTTAAGATAATTTGTCTGTATTCAACAGTGTCCATTTTGGCTTTCTCTCACCATTCTAAGCCTATTTTAGACACAGGAGGTGAATTGTCTTTCCAGGGGCTGGCAAACCTGAACTTCTGTACAGGAAACACTCAGAATAGTTCAAGATGAGGAATTACAGTAGTTGGATGAAGTTTCTTAAGATAATTTGTCTGTATTCAACAGTGTCGATTTTGGCTTTCTCTCACCATTCTAAGCCTATTTTAGACACAGGAGGTGAAATGTGTTATCATGGACTGATAGACTTACGTTTCTGCCCAGAAAACACTCAGAATAGTTCAAGATGATGAATTACAGTAGTTGGATGAAGTTTCTTAAGATAATTTGTCTGTAGTCAACAGTGTCCATTTTGGCTTTCTCTCACCATTCTAAGCCTATTTTAGACACAGGAGGTGAATTGTCTTTCCAGGGGCTGGCAAACCTGAACTTCTGTACAGGAAACACTCAGAATAGTTCAAGATGATGAATTACAGTAGTTGGATGAAGTTTCTTAAGATAATTTGTCTGTATTCAACAGTGTCCATTTTGGCTTTCTCTCACCATTCTAAGCCTATTTTAGACACAGGAGGTGAAATGTGTTATCATGGACTGATAGACTTACGTTTCTGCCCAGAAAACACTCAGAATAGTTCAAGATGATGAATTACAGTAGTTGGATGAAGTTTCTTAAGATAATTTGTCTGTATTCAACAGTGTCCATTTTGGCTTTCTCTCACCATTCTAAGCCTATTTTAGACACAGGAGGTGAATTGTCTTTCCAGGGGCTGGCAAACCTAAACTTCTGCCCAGAAAACACTCAGAATAGTTCAAGATGATGAATTACAGTAGTTGGATGAAGTTTCTTAAGATAATTTGTCTGTATTCAACAGTGTCCATTTTGGCTTTCTCTCACCATTCTAAGCCTATTTTAGACACAGGAGGTGAAATGTGTTATCATGGACTGATAGACTTACGTTTCTGCCCAGAAAACACTCAGAATAGTTCAAGATGATGAATTACAGTAGTTGGATGAAGTTTCTTAAGATAATTTGTCTGTATTCAACAGTGTCCATTTTGGCTTTCTCTCACCATTCTAAGCCTATTTTAGACACAGGAGGTGAATTGTCTTTCCAGGGGCTGGCAAACCTGAACTTCTGTACAGGAAACACTCAGAATAGTTCAAGATGATGAATTACAGTAGTTGGATGAAGTTTCTTAAGATAATTTGTCTGTATTCAACAGTGTCCATTTTGGCTTTCTCTCACCATTCTAAGCCTATTTTAGACACAGGAGGTGAATTGTCTTTCCAGGGGCTGGCAAACCTGAACTTCTGCCCAGGAAACACTCAGAATAGTTCAAGATGATGAATTACAGTAGTTGGATGAAGTTTCTTAAGATAATTTGTCTGTATTCAACAGTGTCCATTTTGGCTTTCTCTCACCATTCTAAGCCTATTTTAGACACAGGAGGTGAATTGTCATTCCAGGGGCTGGCAAACCTAAACTTCTGCCCAGGAAACACTCAGAATAGTTCAAGATGATGAATTACAGTAGTTGGATGAAGTTTCTTAAGATAATTTGTCTGTATTCAACAGTGTCCATTTTGGCTTTCTCTCACCATTCTAAGCCTATTTTAGACACAGGAGGTGAATTGTCTTTCCAGGGGCTGGCAAACCTGAACTTCTGTACAGGAAACACTCAGAATAGTTCAAGATGAGGAATTACAGTAGTTGGATGAAGTTTCTTAAGATAATTTGTCTGTATTCAACAGTGTCGATTTTGGCTTTCTCTCACCATTCTAAGCCTATTTTAGACACAGGAGGTGAAATGTGTTATCATGGACTGATAGACTTACGTTTCTGCCCAGAAAACACTCAGAATAGTTCAAGATGATGAATTACAGTAGTTGGATGAAGTTTCTTAAGATAATTTGTCTGTATTCAACAGTGTCCATTTTGGCTTTCTCTCACCATTCTAAGCCTATTTTAGACACAGGAGGTGAATTGTCTTTCCAGGGGCTGGCAAACCTGAACTTCTGCCCAGGAAACACTCAGAATAGTTCAAGATGATGAATTACAGTAGTTGGATGAAGTTTCTTAAGATAATTTGTCTGTATTCAACAGTGTCGATTTTGGCTTTCTCTCACCATTCTAAGCCTATTTTAGACACAGGAGGTGAATTGTCTTTCCAGGGGCTGGCAAACCTGAACTTCTGTACAGGAAACACTCAGAATAGTTCAAGATGATGAATTACAGTAGTTGGATGAAGTTTCTTAAGATAATTTGTCTGTATTCAACAGTGTCCATTTTGGCTTTCTCTCACCATTCTAAGCCTATTTTAGACACAGGAGGTGAATTGTCTTTCCAGGGGCTGGCAAACCTAAACTTCTGCCCAGGAAACACTCAGAATAGTTCAAGATGATGAATTACAGTAGTTGGATGAAGTTTCTTAAGATAATTTGTCTGTATTCAACAGTGTCCATTTTGGCTTTCTCTCACCATTCTAAGCCTATTTTAGACACAGGAGGTGAAATGTGTTATCATGGACTGATAGACTTACGTTTCTGCCCAGAAAACACTCAGAATAGTTCAAGATGATGAATTACAGTAGTTGGATGAAGTTTCTTAAGATAATTTGTCTGTATTCAACAGTGTCCATTTTGGCTTTCTCTCACCATTCTAAGCCTATTTTAGACACAGGAGGTGAATTGTCTTTCCAGGGGCTGGCAAACCTGAACTTCTGCCCAGGAAACACTCAGAATAGTTCAAGATGATGAATTACAGTAGTTGGATGAAGTTTCTTAAGATAATTTGTCTGTATTCAACAGTGTCCCATTTGGCTTTCTCTCACCATTCTAAGCCTATTTTAGACACAGGAGGTGAAATGTGTTATCATGGACTGATAGACTTTCGTTTCTGCCCAGAAAACACTCAGAATAGTTCAAGATGATGAATTACAGTAGTTGGATGAAGTTTCTTAAGATAATTTGTCTGTATTCAACAGTGTCCATTTTGGCTTTCTCTCACCATTCTAAGCCTATTTTAGACACAGGAGGTGAATTGTCTTTCCAGGGACTGGCAAACCTGAACTTCTGCCCAGGAAACACTCAGAATAGTTCAAGATGATGAATTACAGTAGTTGGATGAAGTTTCTTAAGATAATTTGTCTGTATTCAACAGTGTCCATTTTGGCTTTCTCTCACCATTCTAAGCCTATTTTAGACACAGGAGGTGAAATGTGTTACCATGGACTGATAGACTTACGTTTCTGCCCAGAAAACACTCAGAATAGTTCAAGATGATGAATTACAGTAGTTGGATGAAGTTTCTTAAGATAATTTGTCTGTATTCAACAGTGTCCATTTTGGCTTTCTCTCACCATTCTAAGCCTATTTTAGACACAGGAGGTGAATTGTCTTTCCAGGGGCTGGCAAACCTGAACTTCTGTACAGGAAACACTCAGAATAGTTCAAGATGATGAATTACAGTAGTTGGATGAAGTTTCTTAAGATAATTTGTCTGTATTCAACAGTGTCCATTTTGGCTTTCTCTCACCATTCTAAGCCTATTTTAGACACAGGAGGTGAAATGTGTTATCATGGACTGATAGACTTACGTTTCTGCCCAGAAAACACTCAGAATAGTTCAAGATGATGAATTACAGTAGTTGGATGAAGTTTCTTAAGATAATTTGTCTGTATTCAACAGTGTCCATTTTGGCTTTCTCTCACCATTCTAAGCCTATTTTAGACACAGGAGGTGAATTGTCTTTCCAGGGGCTGGCAAACCTGAACTTCTGTACAGGAAACACTCAGAATAGTTCAAGATGATGAATTACAGTAGTTGGATGAAGTTTCTTAAGATAATTTGTCTGTATTCAACAGTGTCCATTTTGGCTTTCTCTCACCATTCTAAGCCTATTTTAGACACAGGAGGTGAATTGTCTTTCCAGGGGCTGGCAAACCTGAACTTCTGCCCAGGAAACACTCAGAATAGTTCAAGATGATGAATTACAGTAGTTGGATGAAGTTTCTTAAGATAATTTGTCTGTATTCAACAGTGTCCATTTTGGCTTTCTCTCACCATTCTAAGCCTATTTTAGACACAGGAGGTGAATTGTCATTCCAGGGGCTGGCAAACCTAAACTTCTGCCCAGGAAACACTCAGAATAGTTCAAGATGATGAATTACAGTAGTTGGATGAAGTTTCTTAAGATAATTTGTCTGTATTCAACAGTGTCCATTTTGGCTTTCTCTCACCATTCTAAGCCTATTTTAGACACAGGAGGTGAATTGTCTTTCCAGGGGCTGGCAAACCTGAACTTCTGTACAGGAAACACTCAGAATAGTTCAAGATGAGGAATTACAGTAGTTGGATGAAGTTTCTTAAGATAATTTGTCTGTATTCAACAGTGTCGATTTTGGCTTTCTCTCACCATTCTAAGCCTATTTTAGACACAGGAGGTGAAATGTGTTATCATGGACTGATAGACTTACGTTTCTGCCCAGAAAACACTCAGAATAGTTCAAGATGATGAATTACAGTAGTTGGATGAAGTTTCTTAAGATAATTTGTCTGTAGTCAACAGTGTCCATTTTGGCTTTCTCTCACCATTCTAAGCCTATTTTAGACACAGGAGGTGAATTGTCTTTCCAGGGGCTGGCAAACCTGAACTTCTGTACAGGAAACACTCAGAATAGTTCAAGATGATGAATTACAGTAGTTGGATGAAGTTTCTTAAGATAATTTGTCTGTATTCAACAGTGTCCATTTTGGCTTTCTCTCACCATTCTAAGCCTATTTTAGACACAGGAGGTGAAATGTGTTATCATGGACTGATAGACTTACGTTTCTGCCCAGAAAACACTCAGAATAGTTCAAGATGATGAATTACAGTAGTTGGATGAAGTTTCTTAAGATAATTTGTCTGTATTCAACAGTGTCCATTTTGGCTTTCTCTCACCATTCTAAGCCTATTTTAGACACAGGAGGTGAAATGTGTTATCATGGACTGATAGACTTACGTTTCTGCCCAGAAAACACTCAGAATAGTTCAAGATGATGAATTACAGTAGTTGGATGAAGTTTCTTAAGATAATTTGTCTGTATTCAACAGTGTCCATTTTGGCTTTCTCTCACCATTCTAAGCCTATTTTAGACACAGGAGGTGAATTGTCTTTCCAGGGGCTGGCAAACCTGAACTTCTGCCCAGGAAACACTCAGAATAGTTCAAGATGATGAATTACAGTAGTTGGATGAAGTTTCTTAAGATAATTTGTCTGTATTCAACAGTGTCCATTTTGGCTTTCTCTCACCATTCTAAGCCTATTTTAGACACAGGAGGTGAATTGTCTTTCCAGGGGCTGGCAAACCTGAACTTCTGCCCAGGAAACACTCAGAATAGTTCAAGATGATGAATTACAGTAGTTGGATGAAGTTTCTTAAGATAATTTGTCTGTATTCAACAGTGTCCATTTTGGCTTTCTCTCACCATTCTAAGCCTATTTTAGACACAGGAGGTGAAATGTGTTATCATGGACTGATAGACTTACGTTTCTGCCCAGAAAACACTCAGAATAGTTCAAGATGATGAATTACAGTAGTTGGATGAAGTTTCTTAAGATAATTTGTCTGTATTCAACAGTGTCCATTTTGGCTTTCTCTCACCATTCTAAGCCTATTTTAGACACAGGAGGTGAATTGTCTTTCCAGGGACTGGCAAACCTGAACTTCTGTACAGGAGACACTCAGAATAGTTCAAGATGATGAATTACAGTAGTTGGATGAAGTTTCTTAAGATAATTTGTCTGTATTCAACAGTGTCCATTTTGGCTTTCTCTCACCATTCTAAGCCTATTTTAGACACAGGAGGTGAATTGTCTTTCCAGGGGCTGGCAAACCTGAACTTCTGTACAGGAAACACTCAGAATAGTTCAAGATGATGAATTACAGTAGTTGGATGAAGTTTCTTAAGATAATTTGTCTGTATTCAACAGTGTCCATTTTGGCTTTCTCTCACCATTCTAAGCCTATTTTAGACACAGGAGGTGAATTGTCTTTCCAGGGGCTGGCAAACCTGAACTTCTGCCCAGGAAACACTCAGAATAGTTCAAGATGATGAATTACAGTAGTTGGATGAAGTTTCTTAAGATAATTTGTCTGTATTCAACAGTGTCCATTTTGGCTTTCTCTCACCATTCTAAGCCTATTTTAGACACAGGAGGTGAATTGTCTTTCCAGGGGCTGGCAAACCTGAACTTCTGCCCAGGAAACACTCAGAATAGTTCAAGATGATGAATTACAGTAGTTGGATGAAGTTTCTTAAGATAATTTGTCTGTATTCAACAGTGTCCATTTTGGCTTTCTCTCACCATTCTAAGCCTATTTTAGACACAGGAGGTGAATTGTCTTTCCAGGGGCTGGCAAACCTGAACTTCTGTACAGGAGACACTCAGAATAGTTCAAGATGATGAATTACAGTAGTTGGATGAAGTTTCTTAAGATAATTTGTCTGTATTCAACAGTGTCCATTTTGGCTTTCTCTCACCATTCTAAGCCTATTTTAGACACAGGAGGTGAATTGTCTTTCCAGGGGCTGGCAAACCTGAACTTCTGTACAGGAAACACTCAGAATAGTTCAAGATGATGAATTACAGTAGTTGGATGAAGTTTCTTAAGATAATTTGTCTGTATTCAACAGTGTCCATTTTGGCTTTCTCTCACCATTCTAAGCCTATTTTAGACACAGGAGGTGAATTGTCTTTCCAGGGGCTGGCAAACCTGAACTTCTGCCCAGGAAACACTCAGAATAGTTCAAGATGATGAATTACAGTAGTTGGATGAAGTTTCTTAAGATAATTTGTCTGTAGTCAACAGTGTCCATTTTGGCTTTCTCTCACCATTCTAAGCCTATTTTAGACACAGGAGGTGAATTGTCTTTCCAGGGGCTGGCAAACCTGAACTTCTGTACAGGAAACACTCAGAATAGTTCAAGATGATGAATTACAGTAGTTGGATGAAGTTTCTTAAGATAATTTGTCTGTATTCAACAGTGTCCATTTTGGCTTTCTCTCACCATTCTAAGCCTATTTTAGACACAGGAGGTGAAATGTGTTATCATGGACTGATAGACTTACGTTTCTGCCCAGAAAACACTCAGAATAGTTCAAGATGATGAATTACAGTAGTTGGATGAAGTTTCTTAAGATAATTTGTCTGTATTCAACAGTGTCCATTTTGGCTTTCTCTCACCATTCTAAGCCTATTTTAGACACAGGAGGTGAATTGTCTTTCCAGGGGCTGGCAAACCTAAACTTCTGCCCAGAAAACACTCAGAATAGTTCAAGATGATGAATTACAGTAGTTGGATGAAGTTTCTTAAGATAATTTGTCTGTATTCAACAGTGTCCATTTTGGCTTTCTCTCACCATTCTAAGCCTATTTTAGACACAGGAGGTGAAATGTGTTATCATGGACTGATAGACTTACGTTTCTGCCCAGAAAACACTCAGAATAGTTCAAGATGATGAATTACAGTAGTTGGATGAAGTTTCTTAAGATAATTTGTCTGTATTCAATAGTGTCCATTTTGGCTTTCTCTCACCATTCTAAGCCTATTTTAGACACAGGAGGTGAATTGTCTTTCCAGGGGCTGGCAAACCTGAACTTCTGTACAGGAAACACTCAGAATAGTTCAAGATGATGAATTACAGTAGTTGGATGAAGTTTCTTAAGATAATTTGTCTGTATTCAACAGTGTCCATTTTGGCTTTCTCTCACCATTCTAAGCCTATTTTAGACACAGGAGGTGAATTGTCTTTCCAGGGGCTGGCAAACCTAAACTTCTGTACAGGAAACACTCAGAATAGTTCAAGATGATGAATTACAGTAGTTGGATGAAGTTTCTTAAGATAATTTGTCTGTATTCAACAGTGTCCATTTTGGCTTTCTCTCACCATTCTAAGCCTATTTTAGACACAGGAGGTGAAATGTGTTATCATGGACTGATAGACTTACGTTTCTGCCCAGAAAACACTCAGAATAGTTCAAGATGATGAATTACAGTAGTTGGATGAAGTTTCTTAAGATAATTTGTCTGTAGTCAACAGTGTCCATTTTGGCTTTCTCTCACCATTCTAAGCCTATTTTAGACACAGGAGGTGAATTGTCTTTCCAGGGGCTGGCAAACCTGAACTTCTGTACAGGAAACACTCAGAATAGTTCAAGATGATGAATTACAGTAGTTGGATGAAGTTTCTTAAGATAATTTGTCTGTATTCAACAGTGTCCATTTTGGCTTTCTCTCACCATTCTAAGCCTATTTTAGACACAGGAGGTGAAATGTGTTATCATGGACTGATAGACTTACGTTTCTGCCCAGAAAACACTCAGAATAGTTCAAGATGATGAATTACAGTAGTTGGATGAAGTTTCTTAAGATAATTTGTCTGTATTCAACAGTGTCCATTTTGGCTTTCTCTCACCATTCTAAGCCTATTTTAGACACAGGAGGTGAATTGTCTTTCCAGGGGCTGGCAAACCTAAACTTCTGCCCAGAAAACACTCAGAATAGTTCAAGATGATGAATTACAGTAGTTGGATGAAGTTTCTTAAGATAATTTGTCTGTATTCAACAGTGTCCATTTTGGCTTTCTCTCACCATTCTAAGCCTATTTTAGACACAGGAGGTGAAATGTGTTATCATGGACTGATAGACTTACGTTTCTGCCCAGAAAACACTCAGAATAGTTCAAGATGATGAATTACAGTAGTTGGATGAAGTTTCTTAAGATAATTTGTCTGTATTCAATAGTGTCCATTTTGGCTTTCTCTCACCATTCTAAGCCTATTTTAGACACAGGAGGTGAATTGTCTTTCCAGGGGCTGGCAAACCTGAACTTCTGTACAGGAAACACTCAGAATAGTTCAAGATGATGAATTACAGTAGTTGGATGAAGTTTCTTAAGATAATTTGTCTGTATTCAACAGTGTCCATTTTGGCTTTCTCTCACCATTCTAAGCCTATTTTAGACACAGGAGGTGAATTGTCTTTCCAGGGGCTGGCAAACCTAAACTTCTGTACAGGAAACACTCAGAATAGTTCAAGATGATGAATTACAGTAGTTGGATGAAGTTTCTTAAGATAATTTGTCTGTATTCAACAGTGTCCATTTTGGCTTTCTCTCACCATTCTAAGCCTATTTTAGACACAGGAGGTGAAATGTGTTATCATGGACTGATAGACTTTCGTTTCTGCCCAGAAAACACTCAGAATAGTTCAAGATGATGAATTACAGTAGTTGGATGAAGTTTCTTAAGATAATTTGTCTGTATTCAACAGTGTCCATTTTGGCTTTCTCTCACCATTCTAAGCCTATTTTAGACACAGGAGGTGAATTGTCTTTCCAGGGACTGGCAAACCTGAACTTCTGCCCAGGAAACACTCAGAATAGTTCAAGATGATGAATTACAGTAGTTGGATGAAGTTTCTTAAGATAATTTGTCTGTATTCAACAGTGTCCATTTTGGCTTTCTCTCACCATTCTAAGCCTATTTTAGACACAGGAGGTGAAATGTGTTACCATGGACTGATAGACTTACGTTTCTGCCCAGAAAACACTCAGAATAGTTCAAGATGATGAATTACAGTAGTTGGATGAAGTTTCTTAAGATAATTTGTCTGTATTCAACAGTGTCCATTTTGGCTTTCTCTCACCATTCTAAGCCTATTTTAGACACAGGAGGTGAATTGTCTTTCCAGGGGCTGGCAAACCTAAACTTCTGTACAGGAAACACTCAGAATAGTTCAAGATGATGAATTACAGTAGTTGGATGAAGTTTCTTAAGATAATTTGTCTGTATTCAACAGTGTCCATTTTGGCTTTCTCTCACCATTCTAAGCCTATTTTAGACACAGGAGGTGAAATGTGTTATCATGGACTGATAGACTTACGTTTCTGCCCAGAAAACACTCAGAATAGTTCAAGATGATGAATTACAGTAGTTGGATGAAGTTTCTTAAGATAATTTGTCTGTAGTCAACAGTGTCCATTTTGGCTTTCTCTCACCATTCTAAGCCTATTTTAGACACAGGAGGTGAATTGTCTTTCCAGGGGCTGGCAAACCTGAACTTCTGTACAGGAAACACTCAGAATAGTTCAAGATGATGAATTACAGTAGTTGGATGAAGTTTCTTAAGATAATTTGTCTGTATTCAACAGTGTCCATTTTGGCTTTCTCTCACCATTCTAAGCCTATTTTAGACACAGGAGGTGAAATGTGTTATCATGGACTGATAGACTTACGTTTCTGCCCAGAAAACACTCAGAATAGTTCAAGATGATGAATTACAGTAGTTGGATGAAGTTTCTTAAGATAATTTGTCTGTATTCAACAGTGTCCATTTTGGCTTTCTCTCACCATTCTAAGCCTATTTTAGACACAGGAGGTGAATTGTCTTTCCAGGGGCTGGCAAACCTAAACTTCTGCCCAGAAAACACTCAGAATAGTTCAAGATGATGAATTACAGTAGTTGGATGAAGTTTCTTAAGATAATTTGTCTGTATTCAACAGTGTCCATTTTGGCTTTCTCTCACCATTCTAAGCCTATTTTAGACACAGGAGGTGAAATGTGTTACCATGGACTGATAGACTTACGTTTCTGCCCAGAAAACACTCAGAATAGTTCAAGATGATGAATTACAGTAGTTGGATGAAGTTTCTTAAGATAATTTGTCTGTATTCAATAGTGTCCATTTTGGCTTTCTCTCACCATTCTAAGCCTATTTTAGACACAGGAGGTGAATTGTCTTTCCAGGGGCTGGCAAACCTGAACTTCTGTACAGGAAACACTCAGAATAGTTCAAGATGATGAATTACAGTAGTTGGATGAAGTTTCTTAAGATAATTTGTCTGTATTCAACAGTGTCCATTTTGGCTTTCTCTCACCATTCTAAGCCTATTTTAGACACAGGAGGTGAATTGTCTTTCCAGGGGCTGGCAAACCTAAACTTCTGTACAGGAAACACTCAGAATAGTTCAAGATGATGAATTACAGTAGTTGGATGAAGTTTCTTAAGATAATTTGTCTGTATTCAACAGTGTCGATTTTGGCTTTCTCTCACCATTCTAAGCCTATTTTAGACACAGGAGGTGAAATGTGTTATCATGGACTGATAGACTTACGTTTCTGCCCAGAAAACACTCAGAATAGTTCAAGATGATGAATTACAGTAGTTGGATGAAGTTTCTTAAGATAATTTGTCTGTAGTCAACAGTGTCCATTTTGGCTTTCTCTCACCATTCTAAGCCTATTTTAGACACAGGAGGTGAATTGTCTTTCCAGGGGCTGGCAAACCTGAACTTCTGTACAGGAAACACTCAGAATAGTTCAAGATGATGAATTACAGTAGTTGGATGAAGTTTCTTAAGATAATTTGTCTGTATTCAACAGTGTCCATTTTGGCTTTCTCTCACCATTCTAAGCCTATTTTAGACACAGGAGGTGAAATGTGTTATCATGGACTGATAGACTTACGTTTCTGCCCAGAAAACACTCAGAATAGTTCAAGATGATGAATTACAGTAGTTGGATGAAGTTTCTTAAGATAATTTGTCTGTATTCAACAGTGTCCATTTTGGCTTTCTCTCACCATTCTAAGCCTATTTTAGACACAGGAGGTGAATTGTCTTTCCAGGGGCTGGCAAACCTAAACTTCTGCCCAGAAAACACTCAGAATAGTTCAAGATGATGAATTACAGTAGTTGGATGAAGTTTCTTAAGATAATTTGTCTGTATTCAACAGTGTCCATTTTGGCTTTCTCTCACCATTCTAAGCCTATTTTAGACACAGGAGGTGAATTGTCTTTCCAGGGGCTGGCAAACCTAAACTTCTGCCCAGGAAACACTCAGAATAGTTCAAGATGATGAATTACAGTAGTTGGATGAAGTTTCTTAAGATAATTTGTCTGTATTCAACAGTGTCCATTTTGGCTTTCTCTCACCATTCTAAGCCTATTTTAGACACAGGAGGTGAAATGTGTTATCATGGACTGATAGACTTACGTTTCTGCCCAGAAAACACTCAGAATAGTTCAAGATGATGAATTACAGTAGTTGGATGAAGTTTCTTAAGATAATTTGTCTGTATTCAACAGTGTCGATTTTGGCTTTCTCTCACCATTCTAAGCCTATTTTAGACACAGGAGCTGAATTGTCTTTCCAGGGGCTGGCAAACCTGAACTTCTGTACAGGAAACACACAGAATAGTTTAAGATGATGAATTGCATTAGTAAAATCAAGTTTCTTAAGATAATTTGTCTGTGTTCATCATACGTTCATGTTTTCTCCCCAAACTAAGCTCATTGGACAAAGGAGGTGAATTGTGTTTCTAGGTCTGACAGGTCTGAAATCCTGTGCATGAAGCACTGGCACACCTGAAATCCTGTAAAGGAAACACACAGAACAGTTTAAGATGATGAATTGCATTAGTAAAATCAAGTTTCTTAAGATAATTTGTCTGTATACATCATATGTTCATGTTCATGTTTTCTCCCCAAACTAAGCTCATTGGACACAGGAGGTGAATTGTGTTTCTGGGTCTGACAGGTCTGAAATCCTTTGCAGGAAACACTGGCACACCTGAAATCCTGTGCAGGACACACTGGCACACCTGAAATCCTGAGGAGGAAGCAGTGGCACACCTGAAGTTCTGTACAGGAAACACTCAGAATAGTTAACAAACTTGATCTAACTAATGTAATGCATCATGTTTAAGATAATTGGTCTGTGTTCATCATATGTTCATGTTCATGTTTTCTCCCCAAACTAAGCTCATTGGACAAAGGAGGTGAATTGTGTTTCTGGGTCTGACAGGTCTGAAATCCTGTGTAGGAAAGACTGGCACACCTGAAATAATGTGCAGGAAACACTGGTACATCTGAAATCCTGTACAGGAAACACTCAGAATAGTTAAAGATGATGAATTACATTAGTAAGATCAAGTTTCTTAAGATAATTTGTCAGTGTTCATCATACGTTCATGTTCATGTTTTCTCCCCAAACTAAGCCTATTGTGGACACAGGAGGTGAATTGTGTTTCTGGGTCTGACAGGTCTGAAATCCTGTGCAGGAAGCACTGGCACACCTGAAATCCTGTAAAGGAAACACACAGAATAGTTTAAGATGATGAATTGCATTAGTAAAATCAAGTTTCTTAAGATAATTTGTCTGTGTTCATCATACGTTCATGTTTTCTCCCCAAACTAAGCTCATTGGACAAAGGAGGTGAATTGTGTTTCTAGGTCTGACAGGTCTGAAATCCTGTGCAGGAAGCACTGGCACACCTGAAATCCTGTAAAGGAAACACACAGAATAGTTTAAGATGATGAATTGCATTAGTAAAATCAAGTTTCTTAAGATAATTTGTCTGTATACATCACATGTTCATGTTCATGTTTTCTCCCCAAACTAAGCTCATTGGACAAAGGAGGTGAATTGTGTTTCTGGGTCTGACAGGTCTGAAATCCTGTGTAGGAAAGACTGGCACACCTGAAATAATGTGCAGGAAACACTGGTCTGGGTCTGACAGGTCTGAAATCCTGTGCAGGAAACACTGGCACACCTGAAATCCTGTACGGGAAACACTCAGAATAGTTAAAGATGATGAATTACATTAGTAAGATCAAGTTTCTTAAGATTATTTGTCAGTGTTCATCATACGTTCATGTTCATGTTTTCTCCCCAAACTAAGCCTATTGTGGATACAGGAGGTGAATTGTGTTTCTGGGTCTGACAGGTCTGAAATCCTGTGCAGGAAACACTGGCACACCTGAAATCCTGTACAGGAAACACTCAGAAGAGTTTAAGATGATGAATTACATTAGTAAAATCAAGTTTCTTAAGATAATTTGTCTGTGTTCATCATACGTTCATGTTTTCTCCCCAAACTAAGCTCATTGGACAAAGGAGGTGAATTGTGTTTCTAGGTCTGACAGGTCTGAAATCCTGTGCAGGAAGCACTGGCACACCTGAAATCCTGTGCAGGAAACACTGGCACACCTGAAATCCTGAGGAGGAAGCAATGGCACACCTGAAGTTCTGTACAGGAAACACTCAGAATAGTTAAGAAACGTGATCTAACTAATGTAATGCATCATGTTTAAGATAATTTGTCTGTGTTCATCATACGTTCATGTTCATGTTTTCTCCCCAAACTAAGCCTATTGTGGACACAGGAGGTGAATTGTGTTTCTGGGTCTGACAGGTCTGAAATCCTGTGCAGGAAACACTGGCACACCTGAAATCCTGTACGGGAAACACTCAGAATAGTTAAAGATGATGAATTACATTAGTAAGATCAAGTTTCTTAAGATTATTTGTCAGTGTTCATCATATGTTCATGTTCATGTTTTCTCCCCAAACTAAGCCTATTGTGGATACAGGAGGTGAATTGTGTTTCTGGGTCTGACAGGTCTGAAATCCTGTGCAGGAAACACTGGCACGCCTGAAATTCTGTACAGGAAACACTCAGAATAGTTAAGAAACTTGATCTAACTAATGTAATTCCTCATGTTAAAGATAATTTGTCTGTGTTCATCATACGTTCATGTTCATGTTTTCTCCCCAAACTAAGCTCATTGGACACAGGAGGTGAATTGTGTTTCTGGGTCTGACAGTTCTGAAATCCTGTGCAGGAAACACTGGCACACCTGAAATCCTGTGCAGGAAACATTGGCACACCTGAAATCCTGTGCAGGAAACACTCAGGATAGTTTAAGATGATCAATTACATTAGTAAGATCAAGTTTCTTAAGATAATTTGTCTGTGTGCATCATTCGTTCATGTTCATGTTTTCTCCCCAAACTAAGCTCATTGGACACAGGAGGTGAATTGTGTTTTTGGGTCTGACAGGTCTGAAATCCTGTGCAGGAAACACTGGCACACCTGAAATCCTGTGCGGGAAACACTGGCACACCTGAAATCCTGTACAGTAAACACTCAGACAAATTATCTTAAGAAACTTGATTTTACTAATGTAATTCATCATCTTAAACTATTCTGTGTTCATATTACGTTCATGTTCATGTTTTCTCACCAAACTAATCTCATCGGACAAAGGAGGTGAATTGTGTTTCTGGGTCTGACAGGTCTGAAATCCTTTGCAGGAAACACTGGCACACCTGAAATCCTGTGCAGGAAACACTGGCACACCTGAAATCCTGTACAGGAAACACTCAGAAGAGTTTAAGATGATGAATTACATTAGTAAAATCAAGTTTCTTAAGATAATTTGTCTGTGTTCATCATACGTTCATGTTTTCTCCCCAAACTAAGCTCATTGGACAAAGGAGGTGAATTGTGTTTCTAGGTCTGACGGTCTGAAATCCTGTACAGGAAACACTCAGAATAGTTTAAGATGATGAATTGCATTAGTAAAATCAAGTTTCTTAAGATAATTTGTCAGTGTTCATCATACGTTCATGTTTTCTCCCCAAACTAAGCCTATTGTGGACACAGGAGGTGAATTGTGTTTCTGGGTCTGACAGGTCTGAAATCCTGTGCAGGAAACACTGGCACACCTGAAATTCTGTACAGGAAACACTCAGAATAGTTAAGAAACTTGATCTAACTAATGTAATTCATCATGTTAAGATAGAAGATAATTTATCTGTGTTCATCATATGTGTTCATTTTGGCGTTCTCTCACCATTGTAGCTTATTTTGGACACAGAAGGTGAATTGTGTTTCCAGGGACAGATAGAATTACATTTTTGCCTAGAAAACACTCACAACAGTTAGAGATGATGAATTACATTCGTTGGATCAAGTTTTTTTTAAGATAATTGGTCTGTATTCAACACGTGTTCATTTTGGCGTTCTCTCGCTATTCTAAGCTTATTTTGGACACAGGAGGTGAATTGTGTTTGCATGTTTTATGTTTTTTTTGGGATGGTAGGTTTCCCCAGAGTGGAGCTGCAAACCCAAACCTTGTGATAGTCACAGGTTGTCCTCAACTTGTGGATGAAGCCATCAAACACCTCCTTACCTCGAAGCTATGTGATAACATTTACTTGCATGACAACTGTTAATTTTACAGTATACATGGCTTTATTTTTACTGTTACTCAGTACTGACAAATGTTGGCATTTTGCCTTCCTTTCTGCCTGTTGTTTTTCTTCAAGCTGGCAACCAAGACATCTCCCTAAGCCATGCTGCGAGAGATGGGCCTGAAATTTCATCAACCCCCTCTTGACCTGGACTCAATGTTGACCCTATAAGTCTTCACTTCTGAGAATGGGATTATTTCACTGAAAGTAGCTCAAAATTAATATTTTCAGAGACTTGTTATCCAGAGAAACTTGATTACACTCATGTAATTCATCATCTTAAGCTATTGGGATCTGTTGAACTTGATGTGTATTTGGATCTTCCTGAAGCTTCAATGATTTTCTCACCCAAACCGTCAACTTGTCTCCAGTTGGAATGCAACTGGGCTACTTAAGCAGGCATGATCTTCACTTCCTGGTCCACAGCAGGTCAGATGAGCGACAGGATCACTGATGTCTTTCTTCCATCTTTGGTGGACATGTACAACCAATGCATTAGCAGAGGAGGCAGCATCACGAATGATCCCTACTATCCCTCTCCTGTCATTGGGGAAAAGCAAACTAACGACACAAAGGCATTTGTTACAGCTAGCATACAGAGCAAAAGGCTAGTAATGACCAGATCCAAAAAGCATCTGCAGATTTTTTTATAGTTTAGTAGTTAGCGGAATTTAGCAGAGTACTTTTTTGCTTGTAAATATAATATCGTTTTTAGATGACAATGTTAACTGAATTGAAATTCCTTTAAAATCTGTGATCAATCTGCAGAGATGTTGGAATTCTGCAGGCACAGATTCAAGTGGGCCTGATAATGAGCACGTCGTAAAACAGTACTAGCAAGCAAATAAGCACAAGCTATAACCAATAGAATTATAGCAACTGAAATATATAGGAACGCTAGCTAGCCGAATGCAGTAAGACAACCCTCACTCCTTACTTGTTAGCTCTAAATCATGACATGTTAAAAGAAAAAAAACAACAATCACTGTGAAAAAATAAATCCACTGTTAATATCTAGACTAATAGTGTGAAACATAAACCTGAGAATATCAAACTCACATTTTTACAAGTGCACAAAAGAAATGTGCAGCTAATGGTTACCTTGTGGGATGTTATCTGCAGGCCGCACTCACTGCTGCAGAGTGGCACATGGAGGTCACTTATACAGCGCATGATCGTCATCTGGCAGCTGGCTCTGGGCTTGATCTTGCCTCTTTCATGTCTCTTCTGAAATGACCGTCGCCAATCCCCCGCCACCCCCCCCCCCCCCTCCCCTCCCCGCCCTTGCCTTTGATCTTTCTCCGTCCATGTTAACTCCGTGTGGCCACAGCACAGCACAGGGATCAGCGCGACTTGAGATCTTGCCTGACTTGAACCAGGATGACCATCAGATGTGATGATGTGATGATAAAAATGTGAGTCAAATATTCCCATTTATATTACACGGTGTTAATGTATTTTTTTTCATTGTTATTCAGTTGTTGAGACTCAGAATAATTGTTTTCTGTCATTAACATGATGTGATTCAGAGCTAGTTACTAGCTTATCGTGAGCACTGCATTCTGCTCGCTAACGCTACAGTTTCTGTGCGTTTCGTCGCCATTTTCTGTTGTTTTATGTACGGAATTCTTGCTAATCGCTATTGCTAGCTTATTACACACTCAGTACAAGTTAGCTCTGTATGCTAAATTATCTGTTTATCCAGACTATTATCTGTGTAGATGTCTACCTCTAGCTTTGCTGTCTGTGCTAGATTTTCCAACAGTAATCACAAGGCATGTGCATTTCAAGCCCAAACGTCGATCATTGTCTACTGGCATCCAGCCATGACCAAGCGCTGAAGGGCAGTGCGATCACCCCAAAAGGAGAGAAAGACAGCAGATACTAGTGATGTGTCGGTCGCGGACGATCCGGTTCTTAGAGGGGGGGGGGGGGGGGGGGGGGTATAGACACAGCGCAGTGAGCACACGAACTGGAGTGAGGGAGAGACAAGAGAGCAAGAGAGAGCACTGCTACAAGTCAGACTGCAGGCAGGACAGGTGAGTTAAGCTAACCCAGCTTGTACTGAGGGCTCCTTCCAGCTAATGGCCACAGTTGTCTAAGTAGATGAAATGGGATTCCCTACTCCAAAAACAAATTTTATAATTTTATGACTAATAATATTCGAAAAGTATGACCCATCCCTACTAATCATCTTATTGTGTTCTATTGTTCAATAATCACACACTGTGATGAACCTTTGCATTTTCATACCTTTATTTTCTCATTAGGCTCACTTCACACACCTTTACCTGTACTTGCTTTTGATATAGATTAGGATCCTAAACTCTAGACGTAGACGCTGCATCTTCTTTTCACACCTGAACACCAAAATAGTCTTGTATGCATTTTCTTACACAATTTTGCTGGTCTTTCAGCTGGACCTAAAGCAACTATTTTGTAAGGACTCGCATTCTTTTAATGGACAGCCCTTGGGGGGAGGTTCTGGCCAGAGGAGCTAAGAATTGGGTTTTCCAACAGATTTTAAAGTACCCTTTACAATATCACACGTAACCATTGTTTGATTGGATGCTAAGGTCCGTACTAATGATGGGAGAAAAACAAACATATCGGCTCCCGATCGGATCAGCTCCCAATCAGGACCGACACATCACTAGTCCGTACATCAGTCTCCACCAGCCGTCAGCGTTGTCTGCGTAGGCATGTATCTAGCAGGAATATGTTTATAAAACAAGAACTTTCTGTTTCTTACAATCAAGATATTACATCTGCTGCTTAAATCAATAGAGGAGACACCAGTCTGTCAGGTCACACTGACCTGTACAACGTTTGAGGAACATATGAAACACTTTATGATTTAAAGTTCTAATTAACATTGAAGACATTTTGTTGCAATATCAGAGTTTCTAGTTAACAATTTCACCCCAAGATGTGCAGTCTAGGTGAGGGAGACCCAGAAGGAGA